>NW_027137934.1:0-240617 GCF_003813185.1 Lentinus tigrinus ALCF2SS1-7
CAACACTGCCCCCCGTTTTGTCGGAAATTCTTCATGTCCGCCGGTTTTCCTCACCATTTCCCATCGACCGGATCCAGGCTTTGCCCGTCGTGTGGAGGGCTTGTGCGGATGAAGTCGACATGGTGGAGGATGGTGAAGGAGTTATCTAGATCCGGGCGCTCTCAACCCGAGTACTGGCGTCTACATACCTTGACCTCGACCGTGACGATCCTGCTGGGTGCTCATTACTTCATTATCGCAGACTCACAGATATTGCTTACCATGGGCTTCGGATTGAAGCGGATTGAACATACGAGCCAAGCTTTGAGACGCAGAAAAGCTCTGTATAGGTCAAGTGAGTCGATGTTACGACGCGTGCGTGGGATGGGCAAAAGCAGTTATCTTCATGCTCTTGTACGCGTGAAGATGCGAAGTGGGGTGTGTGGCGGTAGCATGTCAGGCTACGTCGAGTTTGCGAGGTCTGTGCTGCGATGGTGCGTCCCGACAGTCTTTCCTGTGTGTGTACGGCACCAACTTCGCATTCACAGAGTTTATCACATATCTTGAGCCGTCAGTGAAGCCACGCCCCACTGTCCTGCAGCCAACCCCTACGCCGAACATTAGCCTCTCCAAGTAACGAGCGTTTCCGAGCACTCAGGTCCTCTTTCAGGGTCCTCGTCGCTTCTCAAGCTTGCTCTTGGTTGGTCGAGACTCAAATTCGTGAGCAAAAGCGCAAGTCATCAGTGTTCTATGCGGGGTCGCGTATTCACGAGGCAAGAGGTGGTGGAAGTCAGGATAGTCTTGGACGAGGACGAATGAGATAGGCTCGGGAAGATCCATGTTAGTTCGTCCAAGGTCTTCCGTGCGCGTGCATGTTGCTGATGCCATTCGAACCCCACATAGGAAACTTTTGTCGAGTCTGGACCTATTCGTCCTAGAGAAACATGCATTCGGAAACGAAGAACCTCACTGAGTCGTACGTACAAGCCACAACTCCTAGCCTCGACACCTCCCGTCCTGCTGTCAAGCCGACTCCTCTGCCTTACGTCTTCATGCGAGTATCCGGCATGTCCCTGCATCTAGACCCTCTTCCAAGCTCCCCGTCGCTCCTCATCCTGGTACCACGCCACACAGCTCGCGATATGCCGCATCGCGAGCAGCAACTCGCGTCTCGTCCTCCACTGCTCGGGCCCACACGCGTTCTTGCCCCTCATCCTCCTGTCCCAAACTCCACACAGTGCCTCCAGTACACGCTGCGCGCGGACGCTTCTGCACCACTCTTCATCGCGGCACTCTGGCGTCTCCTCGACCTCGGATGTGAGCCGTCGGGTGGCGGCGTAGTGGCATCGAGATTGTACGTGAGTCCCGTCCTTCCTCAGCCCGTGTAAATCGCGTACTTCGCCTCCCCGGGCCCTTGTACGGCGGCGGAGGGTCGTCGTGCGAGTTTACGTAGGAGTTGCCGTGACCCTGCGCGAATAATTCCGGAGTCTTTGTGCTGCGGCGCGCATACGACGGGTCGTTCGCACGAAGGACTGCCGAAGAAGAGGAAGGCCGCGCTTCCGTTTCACTGGGACACAGTCGGCCTGCCACAGCGCTTCTGGGTGAAGACGGGCGGGCGAGGTGTGGCGCGAATGGAGGAGTCTTGGTCTCCGAGGAGGGCATAATCTGCGGTTGGGGCGGGGTGTAGCTGGAATCTTGGGTTGTTGGAGGTACGAGCATCCACTTTCATGGCAGTTGTATGAATTTCCACCGTCTGACGTTTATTGTCTGCAGAATGTCATATAATACGATGGGCCCCATGGTGACCTGCGGTATGGAGGTGAGCAAGTGGACCCACTCGCTACTGGCTCTTCTCAATGGCTCTATAGTAGTATTTCGAGAACACCTTGTGTGTGTTGCGTACTATGTAAGTAATTACTTGACCTTGTTCTCTTACGTTGTTGACGTGGGCAAGCACGTATGGTCTGTTGCGCTCAACGGGACAATAATGGCTTCAAGGAGTCGACTCAATTCGCCGCCGGTCGTCGGATACGAGGACGACCCTAGGCCTACGCTCATAATACGACTAATAGCTATGTAGAAATGACGACAGGGTCTACATATCGAGCTCATTCTTCCACGTGTAGCAATGTGAGACAGTGGCGTCATTTTGAGACCGGACGAAGCGCTAGCGGTTGTTGCCCCGCTTATCGTCCTCTCCACCTTGTCCCCGTAGTCCCCGGAGCGTGCTGCGACCGCCACCGTGAACGGAGCCGTGCAAACGTCCGCACCTTGGCCGAGGGTCATGCAACTCAGCGTTGCGCCTCCGAGCGCGACGTCGGGCGGGGGCGCTCCGCAACTGGCTCACCAATCGCTACGAGTCGCCATCAGAACCCGAGTCGGCTGTGAGTTAGGCGCAGCCTTCTCATGCTTCTCATGGGTCCCCGCCCCCGATCAGCTGGGAAGCAGGCAAAGTTCTATCAGACGCGACAGACGACCAAACCTCCGTCCTACATCCGGAACACGCCCCGCTCGCCGAGTCTATACAAGACATGCCGCTTGAGGCGCCGCATCGTGCTGGTGACCGCTTGGAGCCGCATCGGGGGTACCCTTTGCGCTTTGCCCCGAGAACGCCACGACGGAGGAGGTTGAAGGTCTACCCCACCAGCTCACACACTCCCCTCCATCCCATCCTCCACGTACGAGCCACGGTGCCGTAGCTCGACCTCATGGAGGTCCCTTACATCGACCCGGAACCGCTGTGAGTGCCATCTCTCATCCCATGATGCCCACGCTATGCTGAACAGATCTCGCTGTCGTGCCTGTCTGTTCTCAGGATTGCGCCCCTGGTACGTGAACGCTTTGCGGGCGCGTCATGGTATCCACTCACGTCTTCCCCTTGCGATGTCTAGTTCCTTGCCAACTCGCTGAACTGGCTCGCGCTTGGCGTGCTCCTCGTACAATGTTGTACGTATGCCTTCTTGACTTCCTCCATGACGTCTCGTTCTCACGAAGCTTGATTTCGTTGCAGGCTTCTACCTGCAGAACTTCCCCACTGATCAGCGATGGATTCGCATTCTCGGTATGTTGCGCATTTGATCATGTTAAGATCGGGGCTTGGCTGATCGGTGCGCGGACAGTGGCCACGATCTTTGTGCTCGAGCTCGTCCAGACGGCGACGACAACACATCAAGCGTGGTGGTACACGGTCACTAACTGGAATAACCCCTCTGCACTCCTGACGTTCCCGTGGTCCGCGATGACGGTGCCGATCATGGCTGGGATCAGTACGCCGATCCAGCTTCTCGTCTTCGAGACTTTGAGTCACTGACGCGCGGATCGGATCGTGTCTGCAGTTGCAGCGATTGTACAAATATTCTACGCATGGTGCGTGCTCAGATACATTCGTCATGGACTGGAATTGACTGTTGTGCGCAGGAGAATATTCGTGCTAGCATCGAACTGGTTCTTGTGCGGCATGTCCATTCTCGTTGTCGTGGTGAGTTGCTTTCATTTTCTCTTTTCGATCTGCATCCAACCTCTCCTCAGCTGGCCCTCCTCCAATCAATCACCTCAATCGTTGTCTCTGTCATGGTAAGTCCCGGCTTACTGGCTCCCCCCGCACTGGTCCAAAGCCGACGTGATGTCGCAATGCGCAGTTCGAACTGAACAGAACTCCTGAGGAACTGCTCAAGTTGCAGCACGGGTTCGAGGTGCGTCCTCTGCCAGCCTCGCTTTGCAAACAAACAAAGCTGACTCGTCGAAAGCTGTGGATCACGTCTAGCTTCGTCTGTGACGTCCTCATTGCCGGCAACATGCTCTTCATCGTGCGTGTACTATAATACCAGCATGTTGACACGACCTCACCATATGCGTAGCTGTACACGGTCAGGAACCAGAGCATATGGGAGCGGGCGAGCGGGTTTGTCGGGCGACTGATCGGTATCACCATCGGCACAGGAGCAGCTATCGCAATCTGCGGTGCGCTCACTCTCGCGCTTTTCGCCACCACAGTCGGCATGAGCTTCCAGTACCTCCCTGCGTGCGTCGTCCGTCTTCACTTCATAGTACCGAACACCTGCGCTAACGGAGCCGTCCGCATCTGCAGCGCATACATCTGGGGCAAGTTGTGAGTTCTGCTGCATTGTATTGCGTGGGGGCTGCTGATGGCGATTTCCTACGCATAGGTACTCGAACAGCGTGATGGTCAGCCTCAACTCGCGCAAGGCACACAACACGGTCGGGAGCACGACGACGGACTACGAGTCGTACTCGATGCGCTTCCAGACGCGCGACTCGTATCGTGAAAACACCTTCGGCGCAGTGCGTTTCTTCCCTTCTCCCTTCTCTCTTTCGTCTCTCCCTCCCTCCTTCCTCTTCCCCGTCATTCTCTCTCATCGGTAGCCCCGTTCAGCGTAGTGAACGTGAAAGCTGACAGGCGCGTCTTTCGACATGACAGGTATCCGAGGTCGCGGACTGTAAGTCCGCCCAACTCTCGCGGCGGGGCGGGGTCCAGCCGCGCGACTCGGACACGTTCTCAGCGCAGATGAAGCCGGGCGCGCGGAGCATGGAGGCCGGGAGCCAGATCTCGGGGCTCTCGGGGGATACCCGGTTACCAGTCTGAGCAATGAGCACGGGCCGATATGCTCTCGTTGCAACGCTGTTGCTGCTACATACCTTGCCTGCCGTCTGCCGTGGACAGGGAAGGCGGGAGGCTCTGTATATGAACATGATGTCCATACTGTATTATTGTCGCTCTGCGAGGACTTGCTATTTCCATGCTACATAGGGCCATCTGCTACTAATACCATGCATCACTTTGGACTTGGAACCCACTCACTGCCAGCAGGAGCTATGGGGCTCCCGGGGCCTCCGACGGACCAGGCGCATGTAATGGTGAGTCCGAGTCTGAATACCTTTCGCCCCGCATTCAAAGTTCTGATACTGTCTCGCGGCAGAACGCACCGCTCAGGCTGCCGTAAAGCGGCGCCAGGAAGGTTGCGGCGCTGCGTTTGACTCCCCATGGTCCCATCTCCTACTAAGTATCCTACTACAAATATCCCAGAACCTAAACATGGCTGCGACCTCGGATCGGACCGAGATGGCTGCGTACATATTCGCAATGTACTCTACGCGCGTACGTGGCCGACTGGCGACCCCCATCATCGCGCTCAAGTACTATCCGACTGGGACCGCGCCGCGCGAGGCTATCGCAAATACTGTGGCTTCTTTCTTCCTGCTAGAAATCGTCAAGAGGACGGAGCCTGATGGTTTTCCGGTGGAGTCTCGACTGCGACGAGCACTGGCACTAGAACCGATACTCGGGTTTCATCAAGTCCGAGAGGAGTCTCAGATCTCAGTGGTTCGACCGTATACCCTCGACTACATGGTACTACTACGTGGAGTGGAGTGCATGGTCTCCAGTCTCTCCGCCACCCCCTTCATTTCCGTTTTGACTGCGAGCAGACTTCTGCGCCCGCAATCCCGAAACATGTTCATCTCCGTATGATTGATAAATGCTTCCCCTCACCTGCCAGCGGAGCCCTTGGCATCCCCGAGTCGGAGGGGATGCAGATCCCGTTCAAGCCGGAAATTAGAGGGAGAAGCTGTCACCGCGGCTGGTTCTAGCTGCCGCACCTTCTCCCTTCTCCGCACTTTCTCCACTTCTTGGGCGTGAAGCTTATAAGGCCCAGCCCCGTTCAGCGTACTGCTCGGATGTTGGGCGGAGCCTCGGAGACCCCTCACGCCACAGTTCCGGAGCCAAGCCGGGTGAAAAGAGATTGCAGTTGAATAAAGATATAGACCAACGATACAACTGGGCAGATCGACCTGATATATACATAGCGCAGAGTTTGAGGTACAGCGGACGAACTGCCAAACTTGAAAGGCAGCAGAGTGAATGGTATTGACAGGAGGTAGTGACGGTAAGCAGCCCAGTGCTCATGATCAATCGCGCGCAGCGTGCTCGACGAGCTCCGCCGCGGCCTTGGACCTCGGCGTGATCGTGCTCTTGAACTTCTTCGGACGCCTGCGAACTGGTCAGCCACCAATGGTTCTCGACTCCTCACAGCGCAGAGAGAACACTCACGAAACACCCCCAGGCAAGAACTCCGCCGTCGGGAACGGCTCGCCCGTCGCCGCAGTGATGTTGAACGTCGCGAGGAACTGCGCAATCATAAGCCAGCTCGAGTCTTCCGAGAAGTACTTGCCCGGGCACACCCTGCGCGGTAGTCAGCACTCGACGCTCGACGCTCGACAGCCGACCAGAAGCCACGGCACGGCGCTCAGCACTCACCGGCGGCCGAACCCGAAGACGAAGCGGCTGGGGTCGTTTGTGCTGCAGTCGAACGTGCCGTCTTCGCGGAGGAACCGCTCGGGGTTGTAGGTCATCGGGTCGGGGTAGCGCTCCGGGTCGTGGCAGATGCCCCTGGGAGAGAAGCGGGCTCGTCAGTGGGGGTTGCGCAGTGAGGTGGGAGCGAGCGCGCATCGTACCAGACGTTGCCCATGACGATCGCCCCACCGGGAATGTGCATGCCCTTGTAGACGTCGTCCGAGCGCAGTTTGTGCGGAATGCCTGCGGAGCAGCTGCATGTCAGCAACCAGGCAACCCGCGAACGCGGAGGCGGCACGTACCGGTAGGAGCCGGGGGGTGCCAGCGGAAGGTCTCCTTCATCATCGCGGTGATGTACGGCAGGCTGTCCTTGTCCGAGTAGTCGGGGAGGCGGTGGCTGCCCACGACGCGGTCGATCTCCTCCTGGCCCTTCTTCTGGATCTCTGGGTAGAGGATCATCGCGAGGAGGAACGACTCAGCGTTGCTGACGGCCTACGAGGTTGCTTTATATGTCAGCACTAGGAACAGAACGCAAGCGGTTAAACATACGGTATCGAATCCAGCTGTACGCAGGGAGATACATCAAAGGTCAGCAAAACGGTTCGCGCGAGGATGACGACGAGACGGACCTCCGTATGCGAGCGTCGCGGTATCGCGGATCGTGTTCTCAACCTCTGATCCGTCTTCCGGGGCCATCTCTTGGAGGAGGGTAGCGGCGTACGACGTCCTAGCAGTTCCCTTTGCCTGAAACACGGAAGTGAGTGGAGTCCTAGCACTCTTCGAGAGCGAGAGAAAGAGACGTACGAGCGACTCCTTGACCTGCGCGAACGGCTTGCAGCGCATGTCCTCCAAGTCCGAGCGCCACCGCTGCAGCCCAGGCAAAGCAGTCTGGCCACCCATCCACGACGGGAGACCTTGCACTGCAGGAGATGACATGATCAGCTCGAGAAGGAAAGATACGCCAGAAGGCCGAGCTACGTACCAATAGCGAGGGGATTGAGCAGCCATAGCGGAGGGCTGAGGCCGACGGCGACGACGTCCATGACATGCTGCGCGGTCTGGACGAACGGATCCATCGCGTCCTCCACGGTGACACCATACGTGACGTCCATGATGAGCTGCCCAGCGCGACTGCAACGACAACGAGGAGCCGGTCAGCCTGGCGTTCGACTCTGCAAGACCTACTTTCGTGGCACTTACAGCTGGATGTGCTCAAAAACGCCCTCGGGGTCGCGCAGGAGGTTCTGGAGGTACCGGGCGACGACCATCCTGTGCGACGGCTCGACGGAGCGGAGGAACGCCTGGTTGGTGTACTTCTCCTGCAGCAAGCGTCGCTGAGAGCGCCACAGCTGTCCGTAGGGCATGAAGCCGAAGTTCCATTTACTGTGGCCGACGCTGAGAAACACGCCCTGTCAGTGACCGAGCGTAGCACATTCAGTTGCGACGATACTCACAGGTCGATCAGAGGGAAGGCAGGACGGTCGGAGTAGATACCGAAGCGGCCCTCGAGGAGGTCGTTCGTCGCCTCTGCAGAGTTGAGGAGGATGATCGACTTGCCAAAGACCTGCAAGTGTATGACATCGCCTGCGAGAATGAAAGGGCCAAGTCAGCAACTGGCAACTGGCAACTGGTCATGAGCGCAGAGCCTTCGTCCGAAGAGGAAGCGAAGAATAGCCGACGGGCAACCCACGCACGAGGGTCTCACGCGTCACATACCATAGATCTTGCCCCACTCGGCGAACGTCTGCCAGGGGTTGTTGCGCGGGATGTCGAGGATGTTGCCGATAATGGGCAAAGGCGTGGGACCAGGCGGGAGCTTCGACCTCGCGCGGCTGCGGCTCCAGTACTGCACGGCGGCAGAGACGAGCACCAGCAAGAGGGCGCTCGCCACAAAGGTGGGCGAGGCGCGAGGGGTGTCGATGAGAGCCATCTGAAGAGGACGTCTACGGCAGAGAAGGAGAAGAAGGAGAGGGAGTTGTACGGTCAACGGTAGCGACTCCCCCCGAGTCCGGTCTGGCTGGTCTTCAAGCTCAAGTTCCGCTGGACGGACGGGTGTCTTGTACGACTTATGGCTGATCCTGCAGGAGGCGGCTGATTGCAAGGCTGATTCCGCGGGTTCAGAAGCTGTGTAGCGTGCTCGAATGAGGCGAACAGCAGTTGCGCAGCGTGGCGGGTTGCACAGCGTCCGAGACCTGCAATCCGCGGAACTCGGTGATGTCGATGAGGGTGAGGCGTAAAAAGGGTGATCTGCTAAACTAGTCCCGAGTCCCGATGGCTATGTGGATGATGAGTTGGCGAGGAAGAGTCTAGAGGTCCCAAGAGGACGCGTGCATTACTGCATGCCGTGCGCTGAGCATCAGATTCGAGATTCGGGTATGCACCGAACATCAACAGATCATCAATGTCGAGATGAGAACCCTGTCTGTGTCTGTTGTCATGCATGTCATGGTCGGAGGAAGGAGGAGGAAGACCACTGACACCCCGCGAACCATTTTCTGGCGTCTGAGTCCGAGTGGCACTCCGAGTCGTGTCAAGTTGAACTCGGGTCGGTTTGACTCGGCTGTCCTGGTTGGTCTCCGCCTCGTACTAGTTCACCCAAATGTTTGATACTACATACATAGTCTTGCTTCTATATCCCTGGATTGCACACAAACGGGATCCGTGCTTCCTTCTATTCAAGACACCTTCAACCACCGTGACCCAGTACCCCGGTCCAGCTGACAGCCTGCGGCCTGATGCTCTACACCCGGTCCAAAAACTCCTGGTTCGCCGCCTCCTTCACATCCACGGCCACCCGGGCATACAGCGCATCGATCTCGCTCTCATACAGCCGCAAACACACACCGCGGCGCGGCGTGCCCTTCGGCGTGTGCTCGAGCGGCTTCGCGGGCGACGCGACGAGGATCATCTGCCGACGAGTGAATGGTGAATGTTAGTAGTGTCCGGTGAACGGAGCAATGCGGGCAGAGTCCAAGTGAGCCAGCGGCGTTTTTCCGCCGGGGGTAGCGAGATACGAATAGCGGATAGACGTGAAACGACTCGGGCTTACGTTCTTCTTCACCCGGGCGTACTCCGGTGCGCGCTCGTTCGCCTTCTCCACGCTCGGCCTATCGTGAGGTGGTGATACGCAGCACAGGAAAGGGATGTCAGAATAGCCAAAGTGAAATTCAGTGCAGAGTGGCGGAACGAACCAGATAGCGTCCACAAACTCCCGCAGCTTCTGCGCGTCCCCGTCGGGCACCTCGTGCCCCGCAGACGGCTCGACGAGGAGCCCCGGGTCGATGCGGTGCCGCCCAAACATGAGCACCGACGCGACGCGCGGGTCATGTGCGATCATGCCCTCTGTGGCTCTCCATCAGCACCCAACTACAGAGCAAAACGTCGAGAAAGTCAAAGCACCACGTACCAATCGGAACAGGGTTCACATTCTCCCCCGTCGCCAACACCAGCTGGTCGTCCCTGCGCCCATACACGCGCCACCGCCCGGCGTCGGTCGGGTGCCGCTCGAGCAGGTCCCCCACCGCGAACACCGGCCGCCCATCCCGCTCCGCATTCGTAACGTGCGGGAAACAGATCTCCGTCGGGACCATGATCGGCTCGTACAGCCCGACAAGCCCCTCGCTCTCAGGTTGGGGCTCCATGACGAACTCGATGTGGCGCGACATCTTGAAGTACTCCCACTCGTCTGCGGAGGGCGTGTCTTTCGGTACGAACATCGTCGCGGGCCCGACCTCGGTGCTCCCCCAGAAGGGGTGCATCGTCACGCCTGCGTTGACGAGCGCGTCGCCGAGGGTCTTGTTCACGGACGCCCCGGAGTAGACCTGTGTGCGCAAGTGAGTCGTGAGCTCTGTGCGGAGAGAGGGAGACGCACGATGCAGTCGAGCGCTTGCAGGGCCGGGAGGTTGGAGGGATCACGTCCCCATGCCTGGGTGGGGTCATCAGCGAGTCAGGCTCTGACTCGTTGGTCGAGAGCATACCTCGATGAAGACTGGGACGCAAAAGACGATGTCGCACTTGTCGGCCTCCCATGCGCTCAGGAAGTTCGCGGGCGTCGGGATGGTCGGGGGCAAGGTGGGCTTGTAGATCGCGAACACCGCGCCACTTGATAACTGCAAGCCAAGATTAGTCACAACAGTCCAAACCTAAACCTAAACAGAAGACACAGGAGAAAGACTCACCGGCCACTGCAAACCACATGGAGTTATTCAGTGAGTACGCGACATCTCGACATCGGCGTGCGGAGGCAGTAGAAGCCGGGCACTCGCAGGAGAAGCAGAAGTACGCACAATCAACGTGGCCAGTCCCATCGCATCTGCGGGGACCAACGAGATTCAGATTCAGAAAGCACGATGGTCGATGAGCCTCCACCGCAAGTCAATGCGGAACGCAGTTAGAATTTAGAGACTCACGGAACATCGGGTTCGTGTGCGCGGCGATGCGCTTCCCGGCGAGATCCACCTCTCCGTAGCCTGCGGGGACACCGCGCGCGATCATCAGCCTTCTATGTGGACACACAAAGAGCGACAGAACAAACTCAGCAAACTCACATGGGATGTTGCTGAGATTCACCAGCCCGCGACGCGTGATGCGGATAGGCTTCGGGAGGGCCGTCGTGCCCGACGAGTGCAGGATTATCGTCGTGTCGCCCTCGCTGATATCCGCGAGCCCGGGGTGCGCGGCGCCCTGCGCGTGATCTTCAGGGCGGGGCACGCTGAAGGTGTCGATTTGTATGCCCTTCTGCGCGAGGATGTCCGCAGCGCCGCGGATGAGGCCCTGCATCGCGGCGTCCGCGCTCACGAAGACACGCGTGGTGCCCGTCGCCTCGAGCAGGTGCGCGGTGACGACGGGGTTGTTGCGCGGGGAGAGCGGGTATGCGATGTAGCCCAGGCTCATGATCGCGACGTTCACGTAGATGTAGCTCAGCGTGTCTGAGCGCGCGGATGAGTGTTTGGGACACGGATGCGCGCGCGAGGGGGATGGGACGTACCAGACAGAGCTAGGACACCAATGATCGGCCGCTCACCCGGCTTCGTGTCTCTGACATGGCTGGAGATGATGCTAGCGACCGCCCCGATGCTCCTCCAGGCCTCAGCGTAGGTGATGTCGTGCGAAGTGCCCGTTTCTGGGTCTGAGTACGTGAACACGGCATGCTTGGGACTGTGCTCGGCGTGGTACGCGTAGAGTCCGGGAACGGAGAGGCCGTGGTCGAACTTGGCGGGCTTGAAGGTGGGATGGTTAACGCCTTGCGGAGTCGGGGTGTGGGCAGGAGCAGCAGGAGCAGCAGCGACAGTCATGGTGCGCGATTTCAATTCCGGAGTACTGTGTATGACGGGGGGTTTGTTTGGACGTTTGAAAGGTGCAAGTTTGAGCCACTTGGTGAACGGAGAGCAGCCTGGCATGAGTGGATGGAATGGAAGCGTGAGGAGAAGGACGTACCGAGCTACAGTACTTGAGAGGCGACTTGTTGCGTGTGCGTGTCAGGAAGCCGGCGAAGTGAAGTGCACACGTCGCCGAAGGGTTCGCGTGAGCGGTGCGAGGGCAGAGGGGAGTCTCATCTTGAATACAAAGTGCAGCACGATGAGGGGCGGATGAGAGAGACGCTGAGACCGAGGGGGCACATCTCTGCCGGCGGTATGCATGACATGCGTGATAGATCGGATCGCGAGCGGACGCGTGGACTCCATCAATTGAACGGAGACCTCGGACTCGAAATCTTGCGCCGTCTCTGGGGTCTGTACCATGAATAGACCTACAACATGAGCAATCGCAAGGCGCATCCGAGTGATCATGATCCTTCGAAGCCGCCCTTGTTCTCTTCGACGTAAATATGAATCCCGGAACAAGACGGTCATCAGCACAGATATTGAACATCAATACGAACCGCAAGCATCGCAGCCTGACGCAGCCTGACAGCGACCGTGCACCAAAATGGTTATGTACCGTACAGTACGGACTTTGCGAGCCGAGACTAGTGCCGCCGCCGCCGCCTTCTCAGGTTTTGCCACTGCGGCGGGGGATCACCATTATGAAGTAAAGTCGCATACGCATATCTATATCAAGCCGACAGTCCGTCGGACTACTTGGCAGAAGGCCCACAGAGTCGGATGCCAACAGTCATTGGCAGATGGGTGGCGCACCGGGGCCCGGGCACGCGTTGGTGCTTTTTTGAGCAGTCCATACACCTTGCCAGCATGAAGCCGTGGTCTTTCAGAGAATCTCAGCCTGGTCCAGCGGTGGGGTTCGCCCGGTAGTCCGACGTCGGGGAGAGAAGCATGCGAACGCAGTGCCGGGTGAAGCATGGAAGCAGAAGCTGCGTCGGAACGATGGAATTGGGTCAAAATACCGTAATGGTGAGGAACGGTCAGAAGCAGCCTTCGGATCTTCTGGCTTCTGAGTCTGCCTTCCGAGTCGGAACTTCCGAATCCCTAACCCCTGGTCTTGACGGGGATGTATTACTGCCCCTTCGGTTGGCCAGCGTTGGGCGCTTTTATGTATGTAGAGTTCTGCCAATGTGCTTGACATCCTGGTTCGTCGTGTCATGCAGTGAAAGCCCGGATGAACCTGGACCGTAGAGCAGCCCCTTAAACTTGACATTTCCAACAGAAAGGAGTTCTACATTCACGTAAGAGGTTCGCATGCCGCAGTGAAGGTTGCAACTGCGCAACTCAAATTGCATCCGCCAGTGCGCCAGGGCAGAACAGTCAGAAGCACGCCAGCAGTCGTCTACATGTTATGTATCATGCTAGTTAATTCGATGGAAACAAGTCAAGTCGCCGAAGCACCAATCAGGTCAAGGAAGCGCGGCGTCAAGTCGGCGTCCCAGCCAACAGTTAATAAGTAAACCAAAAATACAGCAGTGAGCAGCCATTTCTAGAGATCAGCACGGCCAACTCGGGGTATGTGCATGCGGAAGTGTGTGCAACGATAGCTAGTGACATGTCGAGATACAGAGACAAGAGAGACAGGGACAGGGAGGGACCAAAGGCAATAAAATAACAAGCACCGAGACGTGAAACATCAGTCGGAATCAGAAATCATGCGTAGTACATGCGGTAATACGCAGGCAGGGAGTGTGCTGCGGACAACCAGAGCTGCGGCGCAAGAAGCTCCACGTCAGCTCACGAAAGACAACGACACGGGGGCAACAAGATAGGCGACTCACGTTGTACCAGTAGAACGCGACCTGATACTCGTGCACGGTCTTGCCGACAACATACTGCGCCCCGACGAAGAGCCCGAGCAGGACGAATGTCACGCACGTCGCGACGTCGAGTCCCCACACGAGCGAGAGGCCGACGGACCACAGCAGCAGGGGGATGATGACCGTGAACCGAGCAAGGGCCCCGAATACAATCGGGATCGTCTGCCGGCCAATCGCGCGGTCCCCGTCGACGTCCTTGAAATCCTGCGAATGGATCGTCGTGAAGAAGATGCCGGTGCTCGCGGCGATCGACCACAGCGCCACGCCGTCTAGCGTCGTCGGGTCGCGACCTGCATTCCACGCAACACCGTCAGCCGACTGCCATGGTTTCCGCGAACTAAGTACATAGCACAAGCGAAAGCGAACGTACCGGCAACAAGCGTCGCACCGCTCTCAAAGGCACAGAATCCGAGCGCGTTGACGAGGTTCCTGATGACCCAGTGCATGCGGTGCGCACCGAGCTCGTCGTAGATGACGGTGAGCGCGACGAGCGCGATGCTGGCGTACAGTGTCTCGACGCTGTACCACGCGGACCAGGCCCAGCAGATGGGCACGAGCAGCCAGCGGAAGAAGAGCGCCTGCTGGAGCGTGAGGCGCTTGGCGGGAAGAGGCCGGTCGCGCTTGTTCATCTCGTCCTCGTCCGGATCCATGGTCTGGTTCGAGACGTCGAATTGCAGGACGTGCAGCCAGACCCAGAAGACGACGTGTGGCAGGCGCGAGAGGTCGCTTAAGGGAGCCGACGCCGCCGCTAGCGAGCTCTATAGAGTGGAGAAATCAAAGTCAAAGTCAGGGTCAAAGTCAGGGTCAGGGGAACAAGAATGGGGATGGGTACGTACAACTGGAATCACGGTTGTCTTGATGTCGGACTTTGTGAAGAGGAAACATGTGTGGAGGAAATACGGAATTTTGGCAAGCAAATGTGCAGACGTGCGAAGAAGCGACATCGTGTCGTGGGGTCTAGGCGGTCGAGGAAACTGGAAACAAGAAGCCCGGAAAGGCGGCAGAAGGAGAAAAAGAATGGGAAGATGTAAAGAGACGTCTACACCGGCAGGGTGGCAGACGGCCAAGTCTTAAAAGTACGCGCGGGACGTACGTGCGTTCGTGCCCACGGCACTGCATCATGATGAGCAGAGCTTCAGGCTCAGGCTCATGTTGATGTTCTCCCTCGGATGAAGTTTGCACGCTGGACCGACCGATGCTATGACAGGGTCCAAAGGATCTGCCTCCAAGGACCAGTATCCGGCCGAGCCTAACGAATCAAAGATCAGATTCGCCAGAGCTCGCCGCGCACCCAGCATCGTGCTTCTTGTGTTTGTGTCATACGTACTTCGATCCCGCCTGCGCATGCATTCGGATAATGTCGTGAGGGTGCGGGAGATGTCGCCGCTCGTGAGGCGGGGGCACCGCCCCTCCGACCGCGTTGTTAGTCCTGGATAGTCGAAGGCTGAGCGTTGAGCATGTGCGCAGTCAGAGTGACGCGTGATTGGTACTGGAAAGCGATCACAACGAACATGCTGAGATGAGGACCGAAACAGCGGACAAGGAGGACATTCCGACATACCAGTACCCATGGCACCGTAACCGGAGGCCCTCGCTACTGTATGATCGGACCGAACACGCGCGGCCTAATCGATATGCAACCGCACTGGACCGACTAGGTGGTGCGCCCGATGTTCACGGCATGATCTATAGGGCTATTGTCTGGATGTTGCATTCTCCGTGTTCTGCGCGCGAATTGCACGGGCTGTGAGGAAGAACAAGAGAAGCCGTACCTCGCACCGATAGCACCGGGAGTATGTCTCAGTCTGGCGTGTTGACATCTGTACGGTTCTTCGCTGGCCCCTCTAACTTCGTAAGTATTCACTCGAGTACACGTTCCAGGATAATAGTAGAGTGCATCAGAACTTCTGATTCTATGAACCGTAGAAGCAGAGCACTTACTGATAGCGCTTGGCTCAAATGATTCATTATACGCCGCAGGGCGAAGCACGTACTCAGCGCGCCGTGTTGCTCCCGCGGAGACAGATCGCAGTGCGAAGCGGCGCCGGGGAGTTCTGTATGTTTCACCTCCCATCGGGAATATGGCTCTTAAGCTTGACCCTGGGACCGTGATGTAGAAGATGTAAGTACCTCCTAGAACGACGATGCTGGTGTTGTGCATCACCATCGGTGCGCCGATATCATTCTAGTGCATTGGTATCAACGACCCGAGTGACTAGTAGCCGTGATGAGATCCAAAGCTATTGCGATAGTTTGTCACGGTTGAAAAACCAGCCCGGAGGCTTTGAGAGGTGGTTTCAAATTTTCGTTTATGCGCAAAGCGTGCATCATAGGAAGGTGATCCCTGGCGGAGTACGTCGTTCTGGGTGCATCGCCAGCTGCCGTCCACGGGTCTGTAAGTACTGTAAGTAAGTAGGTGGTTTGTGGATGGCGGCGGTCATAGTCTGCCAATTTTTGAAGTAGGCGAACCAGCCGCCCAGTAGGGATTACGTAATACCCTAATTTGCAACCCAACTTCGCGCCGCTGCACTTTTCAACTTGGCCACCACCACGACATGTGCTGTGTGCTCTCCTATGACTCCCAGTCTGAAGAAACCCCTCAGATAGGCTTCTCCAGAATGGAATCCAGCCTGGGACGACTTTACACCGTCCGTGCAGGTTGTACCTTTACCCGACCTTTACCACTGAGCTGGCAACTCAACTTCGCACTGACATGCACTGGCAGTGATATTCTAGCCCACCGAACGTTTGCACCCTCGATTGTCATGTTGCACTTCATGGCGTGCGGTTGATCGCACGTCTCGACGGCCTTGCAAGTCACGACGCGCTCTCAATCTGTCGAAGCGCCTTGCACAGACTTCCGCTTAAGCGGCAATCTATCAGGACCCAGACCGAGAGTGGACACCAAATGTCTATCCTTTGCATCTTCTTTGCTTTTGTGATGCCAACTTGCGCCCAGGGTTCTTGCGGAGATGTCCAGCAAGCTTCGCAACGCAACGTGGCGTTATCGATGTCGCTGTCCTGGGTTATACTCTTCTCCACGGTTCTCCCTTGCCCTCGCAGTCCGGGTCTCCATTCGCAACACGCCGTTAGCTTTCGCCGCATATCCGCCTACGCTACACAGTCGCAATGTCTGTCCCAACTGCATCCGAAATCGCTCGCGACTCGCACTACATCATACCCGCCGCTGATCCCGAGAAGAAACGGCGAGTCTCTCTCGCAGTGCTCCTGGCGCAGAGCTCGATGCTGACAATGTACGTCTTGTAGGCTCGTTACCCAATATGCTATGAAGAAGGCCATCTATGGATGGTCCACTGCCATCCCATCGTCTATTGACATATCGGGTATCTCGGAGGTTCTGGACGTCGCCGCAGGGACCTGCGTTTGGACCGCCGATTTCGCGCAGATCCCTGAAGTCAACGCACGTCTCGCCCTGCCATGCCGTCCACCTGTTGCCAACCCCATTCAGCTGTCCGCCTGCGACATTGAGACGAAGTTCTTCCCGGAGCAGAGTTTCCTCGACAGCTTGAACATCAAGACGTTCCACCAGGACGTGACGAAGCCGTTCCCGGCCGAGTTGCGGGGAAAGTACGACATTATTCATATCAGTTTCCTTCTGCTCTGCTTGACGGAGCAAGGATGGAAGGACGCGCTGAAGAACGTCCGAGATGCGCTTAGTATGTGTTGTCCTCACATCGCCCGTTATCCCCATTTATTCATAGCGGTTGCAGAGCCTGGTGGAATCCTCTTCTTGGACGATGCCGACCCAGTCATATATACAGAGCAGTCTCCACCGCCGCCGGAAGATGCTCTCAGTCACGACATCCCAGCTTCTCTCGGTGCCCCTGGTTGGCAAGGCAAGGCGAACCGTATCTACCTTGCGTTCGCTCTAGGCAACAACTTCGTCGTCGAGTGAGTGCCTACGATCACTGCGGCGCCCTTAGCAATCCCTCACTACGAACCTCAGCTTGACATTCCGCCTGCCTTCCATGCTCTCCGCCGCAGGGTTTACCCTCGCGGAGACCAAGCGTGGTTACGCTACTGCGGGGAAGCTCTGTCATACGTTCAGGGGCAACGCGGGGGATACATGGGGGTTTGAGGACTTCTCTATTGAGAACTTTGTCTTCATCTTCGAGCATCTAGCACCTGCGCTTCTTGCAAAGGGAGAGCTGTACCAGCCCGACGGCACCAAGGTCACCTCGGAGCAGGAGATGCAGGCGATGCTGCAAGAGATCAGAGACGGCCTTCGGGCCGGCGGGGCTGTGTCTGTCGGCAGGTACTTCATCGCAAGGAAAGCGGGAGAATAAATGTACGTCGCCTTTGTTCCAGAGACGGCCGAGCTCGCTCAAAGTGTGCCGTATTCGACCGTATGTGGCGTATGTATTTCTGACTCGCTCACCATCTGTTCAGGTTATGCCCTTCGGGTCATTGCCGCACCGAGCACACGGCACAATTGCATCTGGAACATGTTCTAAACCTGTGATATCACAGGCGCTTAATCACAGTCTTCCTTTCGGAGATCGAGTTTTTGATCCAGTCTGCTGCGACATCGCTAATCATGCAAGTGCGCAGGGCATCGCACCTCCATCAGCCATCCATCTTCGCCCGATGTGTCTTCTGTTCAGCTTCTCGATCTATCATGGAGTAGGAAGAACGGCAATCGGTGTTTAGCTTGGTATACGAGCGTGGTGCGCGACTTCGCAGACTCCCAAACACTTTCTCAGAGGCTGTGACCAGAACACCCGACTGCCCCATCGTCGTGAGCTGCATGCCAAATTGCCTAAGCACTGCGCCCACGCTGATCCGTATCGACGCTTTCAGGCAGGTCATCATGGCAGATTTCGATTTCGCAGGCCTGTCGTTCGAACTTGGCGTGCGCCATCATCCGCGCTACGGGCCTACGGCATCTCAGACGCCTGCAGCTGATCCTCTCTCGCCATACACCGGTGACACGGCCACATGCCTTGATGCCCTGCCTTCGCGCCGAGGTGGGACGAGACGACGGACGTTTCAAAGCATCTTTCCGTGATTCACACGCATGTCTCGATGGTGCGCGAGCAGATACATATTTGTGTACGGCCTCGAGGCATATCTACCCCCGCTGCTCAGAGGACGCCAGCAGGGCGCAGGACACCTTTCCCTTCACGCAAGACGCTCGCGCTCACGCCATGGACTCCGCTGCCGCCATCCCAGCCATCGACCCCCTTCCGCTGTACGTACGCCTCCCTGTTGTGGGCGTCTTGGGCCGAGAACTGACCGCCGGCAATTGCGTTGACAGGATCGGTCCTTTGGTACGTGGTCAACGCTCGCGACGCTCGTCGTACTCGGTTGACCGACTCGGCTCGCCCTTCTGTCATTCTCGACTCCCCACAGTTCTTCGCCAACTCATTGAACTGGCTAGCGCTTGGAGTCTTGCTTGTACAGTTTTGTGAGTACTGTTCACCATTGCAGCCGCCTCGCTTGTCGCTGACCTGATCTGTCGTAGACTATTATGTTCAGCACTATCCTTCCGACAGGCTATGGATCCGTGTTCTGGGTGCGTCTTCGAGCTCGACTTGTGCCGTACGATTAGGATAGTCCATGCTCACCGGGCGGTGGTCACAGTTTATTGCGTGTTTGTCCTTGAGTTAGTCCAGACGGCCACGACAACACACCAAGCGTGGTACTATGGAGTCCAGGCATTCAACAATGTTCCTCTGCTTTTCACGTTCCCGTGGTCCGCAATGACTGTGCCGGTAATGGCCGGAATTAGTACGTCTTTACTACCGTTTCACTCCCGATCCCGAGAGGCTGATGGTCTTTCTCTGCAGTTGCCGCCATCGCCCAGGTCTTCTACGCATGGTACGTCCTCAGCTCTTTCGAGACGATAGTGCGGAAACCGACTAGCAATGGACATGCAGGAGGATATGGGCACTGTCTCCGAACTGGGTCCTGAAGATCGGTGCGGTTCTGGTCGTGCTGGTATGCCCCACTGTCCCGCTTTCAAGCTTCCCGCTAAGTACCCATCCCACAGCTTGCGCTACTGCAGTGCACGACCGCCATTGTCGTTTCAGTGATTGTGAGTAAACCGTTGTCGTCTCATCCGGTGAGGGCTGACTTACGTCTCGCAGTTCGAGCGTAACCGTACCCCTGTGGAGCTTGAGAAGTTGCACCCTGGCTTCGAGGTACGTCTCTCAGCACGCCGGGTTGGTAGTGATGCACTGACGGATATGCATCGATAGACCTGGATTTCCGCTAGCTTCACATGCGACGTGCTCATTGCCGCGTGCATGCTCTGGATCGTATGTCCTTTGTTATACTCTCTATTCGTTCTCCCGTGCTGACGTTCCGAACTAGTTGTGGCGAGTCAAGAGCAAGAGCATTTGGGAGTACTCCAACAACGTCATCGGAAAGCTCATCGGTATCACCATCGGCACCGGTGCAGCCATCGCTCTTTGCGGTGCTCTCACTCTTGCGCTCTTCGCTACCACGGTCGGCCTGAGCTTCCAGTACCTCCCTGCGTACGTGTGGCCGCTCACTTGAAGCGGACTGAACTGCATTCACCGGGAACTGATCAAATGCGTCTCGTAACAGCGCATACATCTGGGGCAAGCTGTACTCGAACTCGGTCATGGTCAGCCTGAACTCGCGGAAACCGCAAACAAAGCTCGCAAACACCACAAGTCAGGCCGACTCCTTCCCCATGCGCATCCAGGTCTCGCGCGACATCTTCCGGGACGGCAACGCGCCGCCATACCGCGGGGTACGTTTCCCTCCCTTCCCGTGACTCCGCCGGTCTGACATAATGGACTGACTTCCGTGCCTGCCTGCCAACAGACTTCCATGTCAGTCGCAGACGTCTCCGAGATCAAATCCGGCTCTCTCGGCGTCGACCCACGGCGGCCAGCGGACTCGTTCGCTCCGACGAAGGCAACCTTCGAAGATGTCGGCGACGCAGTATAGGGCGCCCTCTGGCGGTGTGTGTATAAGATGGGGGATATCGTTATTGACTGTCGTTGTTGTGTGTGACATTACTATACAGGCCGGAGAGGCCACGATATCTATGATGTAGCTGTCTTGAGGGATACCACTAGTTGTACAAGTTGCTATTTATGCAGCGTCCGCTCCTTTGTGCGTTCAAGTTTACTACCGACTATGCGTGGTATGCAGGGAGATGATGGCCCCGAGTGGCTTCTCACAACATGTCGGGGACGGGGAGCATGGGAGCATGGTTTCTAGGGCTCAGGGGCAAGTCCACTGTCACCGGGCTCTCCGGCGTCCGACGCCGACTGCAGTCTGTGGGACGCATACTACTAGTAGCTCGGCGCGGTCAACGCATCAGATAAGTGCGCAGTATGCTGGAGCCTGGAGAAGCCATCTTTCATCAACGCAGCACGAACAGAGAAGCAGAAGAAGCCCCACGAATAGAGCCATGCAGTATTGGATTGCCGTCGCAGTCCCCCTCTTCTGTTCACGGTAATCAAACGTATGTCATCACCAAGTGGCGGGCGGCGGCGGGAGACTCCGATGAAAGGTCTTGCGAGTGTCTCGGAAGGGGAGTCCAGAGGGTCTCACACGGAGGAAAGCGTACCCACGACAGTCGTAGAACCACTTGAGAGGAATCCGGCGGTCGTCGGAGGATGCGCATACACATATGTCGCGTAGTGAACTGGAGACGTCCGCGGGTACCTCAGCAGTAATATCTAATCCGAAGTCAGGAACATCCCTCTGAAAATTCACTCACCTGACCTATGAAGAGTCCTGGATCACGCTGGGTTCCCGGGAACTTGGAACTGACAGGGACCCCGGGCCTATAGAGACGTCTTGCGTACTAGGGCCACGAAGAGCGCCTTGTCAAATCATGTAAAGAGTGGCCGCACCTAGATCCAAGAGCATGAAAGGCGAATGTTGCCTGGAATACGGTCTCGCCGCGGACAAGTCTTGCATCGGAAAGCGATTCACCAGGATCCGCCCACAGTTTTCCGCAGAGAAAACTCGCACATGAAATTCAACCAAGGAATTGATAGAGAATAACACTTACCAGCGATCTTGCGACCTCGCGTCATGTCCCTCGCTCGTGTGCAATCACGTTCGGTCGACAACCGCGAGCCTTGCTCCCCACAGCCCGATTACGAGGGGATGGATGTTGTCTGCAAGAGCTGTTAGTCATGGGTATCGCAGTTTATGATGTGTTGCCAACGATCTGAATCAAGGAGGGGGGTCCTTGGAAGAGTCGCAGAGAGGCGGCATCGTGGCGGGACCAACATAGACAGACGCACAGTCTACCGCTCCCACAACGACCGTGGTGACGGCATACTACATACCATGGTAGACAATTGGCCCGCCCCGTATCCAGACTCGGTACAGTATCTCTCTCGTGCAGAGCGATTTTGTCTTATTAGACTCAAGACAAAAACCCGTCCCATCGCTCGATCGCTATAGTACCGTCTTCCGATTTTTCAGTGGCTCTCGCAATAAGCCTCGATTGTTCCTGTGGACTTTCAGGAGTATCTGTATGTGTTACTGCAGTTGAAGAGAAGTCGCCACAAAGGTGAGTATCGACGGTTTCCACATCCTCCTCGCTATTATTCTCTTTTATACTCTGATTATTATCGAGGCACACCTCTTTCCTGGAGGACGATGACAAGAAGGGCGCGACCTCCTCAGTCGCTACAATGGCCATGCAGTATATAACAGACAATCGTGATAGTATTGTCGATATCCCACGAGCGAACACTCCCCCCCCCTTCCCCCAAACTTCCACCACTATACGCGATGGGCAACTGGTGCAGTTCACAGAAAGCTCACCCAAACGATGCCCTCTATCGAAGAATCGACTGTTACTATCCGACCTCGTCGTTCAAACAAAATGTTAGAGTGTCTCAAGCAGGCGGTTCGACGGTGAGCCCATTCATAGCGTATACAGCCTATCTGTGTTCTGATGGTCCAGCAGAGTGATGAACGCCTACAACCTAATTGTCGTCTCACTTCACCTTCACCCCCCCCCCTGCAGGCTCCAAGGATACAGTAGCGTATCTGGACCATCATGCCCTTATCCCATGTTGGATCATGGACGAGACTCGTAGCATCTTTGCTCCTTGGAGGGCGGTCTCCGGCAGGACCGGCGCCGCCGCATGTAACTTGTGTGGGTCCTGGTTTCCGTGTCATTAGAACCAACAGCCGTGTAGCATATACCACAATGTACGCGAGTTACACGGACTGACGTGTACGACAATTCAGACAGGCTGAGGAAGGACGGGACTCACGTACAATTTCGACGCCACTATGCCGCCACCCGACGGCTCACGTTCGAGGCCGAGGAGACGCCAGAGATGCCGCGACGAAGAGTTGTACAGAAGCATCCGCGCGCAGCATATACTGCAGGCACTTTGCGGAGCTTGGGACAGGAGGCTGCGGGGGAAGAACGCGTGTGGGCCGGACTCGAAGCAGTGAAGGACGAGACACGGGTGGCCGCTCGCGACGCGGCACATCGCGAGTTGTGTGGCGTGTTGCTAGGACCAGAAGAAACGGGGAGCTTGAAAGAAGGTCTAGAGGCAGACATGCTGGATACTTGTATAGCTTGAAGTGTAGCGGAGGAGCAGCAGGTTGCAGGACGGGACTGCATACGACTTGGAAGGCCTACTGACTCGACCTGATCGTGTTGCGCGATGCGCATGGATTGTATGAGCACCGTATATACCCATGAGAGACTGTCAGGACGCACCATAACAATACACACCTTGACCCAGCCTGACCGCACCACCGGCAACCGCCACCGCTGCGTCTTCCCTTGGACGGGACGCAACGACGCATTAACGACCGTTGCTTCAAGTTCTGCCCGTCTCCATGCAGAATAGCGTTGCGCCAACATAACTCTCGGTAAATAGCTCACCTAGCCATCAAGGAGCTTCACAGCTGCCCAAATATCCACACGTACGTTTTATCCCCTTCATCTAAGCATGAAAACGCTCACGTTGAACGTCGGTCATGTTCATCACAATAAATTCTTGGCATGAGACGATGTAGAGGAATAGCAGACAGAAGGAGGCTGCTGGTAGACTCTGAGCGGGAAAGGTTCAACAAGTCGACGCTCGCCGTCAATTTCCGTAACGCTCAAATAGACGCCACTTGATCTAGATAACGACTATACCGGTCCGCCGCTACTTGCAGCGACCACTACTAGCTATCTTTAATGATCGGTAATCGTTCTGATCTCATGCAGCAAGCCAAACACGAATTTTACCACATCCCTTCAATGGAGACGCCAGAATCAGGATGCCGTCGTCACGATGCCACATACGCAAGCATGTCATGGTCTACAGTCCTCAGGCTTCCACCGCACAAAAGTGCAGCATACGGCGGACACACTGGATTAAGATGCAAGCTAGAGCTCAAAATTCCAGCAGGTTGAAATAAAGTAGTACTATGCTATTGATTGCTGAGATGGTCATTTCACGGGATAAATACTTGCCATCGGATACTAGACAATAATGACAACACCGCTGCCGGACCTTGACGATATATGCCGGGAGTCAGGCTGTCCTCCTTCATCAGTAAATCCTCAAATCTATTAATGGCTATTAACGCTTATTATTGGCAAATTTAATAGATGTATTCATGTCAAAAAACTCTGTTGTTTGGAAGTAACTACCATGAAGCATGACGTCTCTAGGATACTCCCTCCCCAACAACAGACGGGCCCTCATAAGAGGAGAGCTACTCAGGCTGTATCTCCTTCACCCTTACCGACAGACATCATGGGTCAATGCTCCTCCGCCCCCAAGGATAATCAGATCACCTTCGATTCTGACATGATGATAACCCCCCGAAATAATAAGCTCGGGCTCAATTCTAGCCAGATGATGGCCACTATCCCCATGAATCCTTACGTTATGCCACCGCAAAGAGCCATGGTCACTATGGACCTTTTGCAGCGGTTTCAAGCGGATCCCGTTGCGAGTCTAGTAAGTGTAGACCCGAGTCGCCTTCACAGCACTTGAACACTATCTGAATAATCTATAGTCCAAACCAAACCCTATGAACCAGCACTATCCAGATCAAGGAACGGCGCGAGCGCCGAGGACGTCCCCCCTTCTGTCCAAGTGACACGGGTTCGGTGAATGTGGGCAACTCGAAGCCTGCGACCTGAATTTCGACGATAAGTCGAGCACGGACGAGACTCGCAGCATCCCTGCTGAGTGCTCCTTGGAGGGCGGTCTCCGGCAGGACCGGTGCCGCCGCCGCATGTAATTTGTACGGATTGTCCTGGTTTCCTACGGGGAATTAAGACGTGTCATTAGAGCCAACAGTCGTGTAGCATATACCACAATGTACCTGCAATTCCCGCACACTCGTTATAACCCTTCCATTGACCTGTAGCCACAAGTAACGACGTCGAGCCTCGACGGGGTGAATGCCATTCGGACGCCACTACCGCAGGACCAATCAACCTCACGCCACAACGAGACGCTCAGCTCGATGAGAAGTGGATAACAAACTCATGAAATCGCCATGTCTGCGCTGAGGGAAGAGCACCCAAATCGGCAGTGGCAGGGGGCCTCGCCCACAAACTTGAAGAGTCTCAACGTGGCTCCGTCTAGGAGGCGACTCGCCACAAGCGACCAGAGACCCCGACTTGCCCGAATGCCCCAATACGCCCCTCGCCTCCGATGGACGGGTACACTTGATTTGAGCCGCCACAGGTGAGCTTATAAGTGCCCGTGCTCCGAGTGTTACTCGTCAACGTCCCACTTTCGACTACTCGTCACTCGTGTTCACGAAGCGCAGGCAAGGTCGCCCTTCTCTGCCCGCCCATACAAGCGGACCATCTTCGGGCCCCTCTCGCACGCAGTCACATACCACGTCCCGCCTCGGTCGGGTAACGATAGTCCTCAGACTGCTATGGGCAAATCGCAGGGAGACCCGGGACGCCAAGCCAGAAAACGCACCTTCAGTCTTATAACGCGTCCACCAACGCCAGTGTATTCATCTCACTCCAGCACCATTCCTCGGGACTCGTTGGAGCAGAAGTCCATGGGAACATTTAACTTGGGCCAGGACGATGGCTGCGAGGATGTGAAGAGCTGCAAACACACAGCGCCGGCGCATCCACGAGGCATCGTCTCCGCGTCCCCACGAGATTGCCAGTACAAAGCAAGACTCGACGCGGGCAGAGAGCGGGACCAGTCCAGGAGAGGACCACCAACAAGCGCAAGCGTGGAGAGCATGGCATTGGGGGAGACGGTACACTATCCCACATCCTGAGCATTTCTGCATCGAGATCTTGTCACTGACACAGAAATCCTCAGCATAGCCCAGCTGGGCATCGTAATGAAGTTCTTCCAGAGACGCGGAAGCAACGACTGTGGCACCTCGCCCGAATGTTGAAGGGGATGATAGGATGGTGCATATAGAGAACACGTGAGAGGAACATACTATTTTCCATGTAGCGTAGTCTGTACAGCCGTGTTTGCATAGTCCCAGGCGTGAAAGGAACTCGGGATGGCGTCGTTAGCTGAACAATATCGCAGGGCCATCTCGCGGTACTGGTTCAACGAAGTGGCGCGACCGTGCGCCGCCATGGGTGTATGATCGAACACTTGTGTCAATCCCAACGCTAGCACAATCAGAGCACGGCAATTGAAATATAGGCCTGCGATGCGGAACAAATGGATGGAAGTGTAGCATGGACAAGGGGGATGTTGAGAGCATGACGAACCAGATATCGTGGAGGACCAATCCCACAGTCCTTCGGCTTGCGGTATCCAGTACCGTGTCTCAAATGCCTCATAGCCATCTCAGAACTACCCTATCCGCGGTCATATGTGCCGTGCCGCCGGTGATTCGAGCTTGAGGTCTTTGTTTCGGTCGGCGAGTACTAGTTGTGTGTTTGAGGTGGGCGGTCTTGCGATCAACACTGTTGCTTTTCGGAGGTGCTTCCCAGAGTAGCGTGCATGTCGTTCGGGGCAATGGTTCAAAAATTGATATGAGGCAAGATCGGGGGGACAGCGCGAATAAGGATCGTCGAAGAGGAGGAGGCCAACGTCCAGGACGCCCCAATAGCACAGACGCCTAGGTGGCAATCGAGATTCACGACATACCAAGCATCGCGCCTACAGCGACGACGTTTTCAGCCTCTGGAGCGTGGCGCGAGCACGAACTTTATCAGAACATGTATAGAAAGCGATCTGCGTTTAGCGATAGTACTATCGCCCAGCGAACCTTTCCGCAATGCCAAATTCTCAAAGAAAAGAAAAACTACAACGCTGTGTCCCGAGCAACGAGCGCACTCCGAGCCAAGATTGTGCGCTAAAAACAGCAATCTGTATTCATAGAATTGCGGGGCGTTGCGCCACTGATGTCGTACGAAGTTTCTAGTCGAGACATACGGGTCGTTGCGGCCACGACTCACGAGGCACACAAAGATCTCTGCACAATACACGCGCCACACGGCATGCTGCTATGACACCGTCTTCAATCAAGCGTTGAAATAGCGACGAGAACCTCTACATGAGAGAAACGCATCAGTCGCGCTTGGAGAGCACTATAAGACTCACACTCACCTAGCACGAGCCTTGATAAGTACTCCTCATAGGCGTACTCCGTACGCCATGGACTATGTTTCTCCCTACCCCGCTCCATCATGCACACCCTCGAGTAACTCTGTAATGACGCATCCATGTCGTACGACTCCTCCAGCACCCATCGGAGACAGTCCATGTTCGAATGTCTCAAAGCAAGCCCGGGATGAACTCGAAACATCACTCTCCAATACCGGTGTCCACAGAACAGAACACCTACTTTCCACGTCGCGATCGACCCGCAGCCGTAACTACGTCCACGATTTGAGCGCGGCAGCCTAGCCAGTGCGAAGATGGACGCACGAGGAGGCCAGAGTGATCTGCCACAAGTATATGCGGCGGATCGAAGACTATGCGAAGGACTTCTATGCCGAGAACGTTGCTAGGCGAAAGGAAGAACTGACGAGGAGGGAGGAGGATCTGGAGAGGGCAAAGGCAGAATGCGCGAGAGAGGAAGAACAGATGGAGAGACGGAAGGAAGACTTGCCGAGGGAGGAGGAAGAGTTGTCGGAACAAGTGGAAGTGTTGAAGTACTGCTGCGGCGTGCTCGAGGCGAGGATTGACCCAGACATGAGGCGCAGAGTAGAATGCGGGGTCTGGGGAGGCGGTGGCGTACAGAAGGGGCGGGAAGCCTGAGAGAGAGTGGACTGGGAAACGGATGAGGGTTAGACGGGGTATTGGGAGGTGTTGACGCGCAGCTAGACGGCTCGTATGGGAGAGTGGATGCTTGCCACGAGCCCTGTAGCCCCGACCTACAGAACACTGATACAACTCAATATTATGATATTTCAGGGCAAAGTTAGAATATGATAGACGTACCCAAGCGTCATGACAAGTCCGCTACTGATGCTCGCGAAACCTCGGTAGGTCCTCCGCCTGAGCAGCATACCGCTTCGCATGTAGTTCGGGTGTTGCAATTCTCGGCCTACTACACCATATGTATCCATAAAATGAGGTAGCATTGCGAATCAAAGAGTCTTCGTTGCGAGAGCCAGGGGCAGTATCACGAGCTTATCCTTATCCCACTGTCCCGCTACCGTCAGTACGATGCACCGCACCAGTAGGAGCCGAGGACTTACTACCCCGCTGGTGTAGTACACGTCACTTTCCATGAACTTGCGTACATCTTCGAGACTCTCAGCCTCACATATGAATACGGACCCGACCATCTTCTTCTCCGCCGTGGGAGACGCGATGGACTCTGGACTGAGCATCGCGCCCGCCACCTCTGCCAGTGCGATGAGTCACAGGATCATGAATCAGACTCTCTCTATGACTGAAAGACCAATTCGCATACGTACTGAACATCCCGCCCTGGATGTACTCCGCGGCCTTCTCGAGGTGCGCAGGACGCACGCTCAGTCGACGCTGTAGAGCACCCGCGTCGGTCATGTCCGGCGCGTAGACAATGAAGTTGTGGCGTGTCGCTGGCGCGCTAGACGACATCATGCGCCAACGAGCATGTTCGCGACACCGATCCTGGGCTATACGTCGAGTTTGAGTTTGGAGGAGCTGTCGCGCTGCGAGCCGATGAAGGTGTTGTCCGTACATGGTGGTCGGACTGGAAGAACGTCTGCGGCTGTGCTGGCAGGTTTATTGGTGAACAAGCGCCCCCTTTGCGCAAGCTCGGGCTCCAACCGCATGAATACTACTTGCACGATTCACTGACAGAACAACGAAGCTTGTAGAGTTGAGAGCTATTGATACATATGCGAGAGAAAAAGATGGTACGACACTGGAATTGCAACGATGAATAAGATAGGGTATACTCGATCCTACTCCTCCTCCTTGAAGCCTAAGTACGGTTCAGCATTTTCATCCTGAACGTCGCGCGAGGTGGTTATTAGGAGAAAATGCGAGAATATGAGGGCCTGACGCACATCGTAGCTTCCGGATTGACCATACCCAACCTCCGGCTCTTCCGTCCGGGCCCGAAGCTTGTCGTCCACTCGTTGCTCGTCCTCGATATCCTCGAGCTTTGCGGCCTTGTACTCGCGCTCGCCATCCATTAGGTACTCGTCTTCTCTTTCTCGCTTGACCTGTATCGCAACTCCAGATTCATCACCAGCATACTCGAGCTCCGATGGGGCACGCCTTGGAGGCGATGGTACGCGCAGATGAGGTAACGGCGGGTTCGCAAACCCATTTCCTATCCCGAACTCATGCGTTTGGTGGGGGTTACACCCAGGAACATAGGCAGCGGGACCGAATGAGAGCATAGGGTTGAAGCCGAAGCTCGCAGGCACGAACGGGGGTTGCAGGACCGGTGGAGGCAGGGGCGGGACCTGTTGCCGTGCAGCTTTAGCAGCCACTTTGGCAGCCTTCCTCTGAGCCTTCGTCAGCTTCTTGGGTTGACTCTCTTGTTTCTTGAGTTTGGCAGCCCCCTTTTCTCTCCGAGTCACTTCTTGCTGGAATCCGTAGCCGGCGCGGAGGTGGGAATGAAGTGCATTGTTGAACCCGATGCGCTCGAGTCCAAGTACGTGCGCTGTCAGCGTGCCCTCGCGGTAGAGCTCACGGACAGCAGCACGCTCTTCAGGTGTTATTTCAGTTTTGTTTGTGACGGTAATCAAGCGGGTGATCATGTCCTGTAGCGTTGACAGCTGTAAGAAAGTGTGACTGCGCTACAGTAGGAGTGAATAAATGCGTACCTCCTGTCCCACGCCGACCTTGTCGATGTCATGCACCTTAAGCATCCCCGGGCCCGTATGGCATACATATGTCCCGGCGTAATGTACTTCGCCTGCATAATGGTAGAACACCTCGCGTTCCTGCTCGCCACAGGCATGCCAACGATCCGCACGAGACCACACGCGGTAGTTATAGGTTTCGGATCGTTCATATACATAGTCAGGACAGACTACGATCCCGAGCTGCTTTGACCGAGAATTCCAGTTGCAGAGCTCTCCGACAAAGAGCGGAGGTGCTTTGCTTAAAGAGACCAGTCAGTATCCAAAACATCGACACAGCTGAGAGCCACTGACCACGACCTGGAAGCATCCTGCAGGAGTGCGTGTGGTCAGTATCAACGCGGAACCTATCGTCTGAGGCCCGTACCGGAGACAACTCAGGTAAGTTTGAACCCTTGAATGCGGCCGATACACCCCCGGGGGCACCCGACTTTCCGCTCCCCAGGACAGGTCGATTACGAAGCCACAAACGGAACTGAGTGAGCTGTTCAACAACTGTTATCTACCGGGCCCCGACATCCAATAGTGATCGGTGAGCTCACCCTCGTTCTGCCGTCGTGAAGATTTGATGTCGCTCCTCGCTGTACCCCCAAGTCGGAGAGCCCCTGACGCATGCGCACAATTACAGGGTTGTTCGAGAGACCTGGCCCTGGCGGATTGTTCAACGTGTTTGCTTGAGGCGAAGCGGGGGCCGCGAGCAGCTCTTCCTGACGCTCGATAACCTCGGGATTATACTGCCTCACATGGGCCTCTATGTCTTCCTTCTCCTTCTGGGCCTGCTTGACAGCGGCGTCCCGCTCGCGTTTGAGGGTATCACATTGTATGCGCAGAGACACGACGTTGCCGCTTTCCTTGATTGACGCCCTTAACGCAGCATCTCTCTCGCGTGCTAGTGTGTCGCATTCTTCTCGCAGGGCCGCGATGTGTCTCCTGAGGATGTCGATGTTCTGCGGGAACGGTGGATGGCCCGGGTGAGAAATCGGGACAACTTGCATATGAGTATGCTTGTTGAGAGTGAACGATGATGCTCGTGCTTACCTGTTCACCTTCCACGTCTAATGTTTTCGCATCTTCGATCTCTTGTTTCACATTCTGGAAGGTGGTTAGACTTGCTGCCGATAGAAGGGTGGGATGTGGCTTACGCTTAACTCATCACTGTCGTCACGGTGATCACGATGGGGTATGGCAGAGGCTATTGAGCTCTGAGATTCCGTCTCCTCTCTCTTAATGATGTCCGAGATCTGTGACATTTTCCGTAAGTCGCACGCGGAGGTTCAACATGGTAGACAGGCGGACTGAAACTCGAGACACTCACATGAGCTGGCGGCAGCGACGGTGGCGGCATTGCTAGATATCGCTGATTTCAAAGTTATAACATCTCACTTGCTCACGGTCGGAGATATTGTAGCTCCACAGTTTGTGTGTGGTCATGGACGGAGGCAAGAAGGTCGAGAATAAGGTTTCCCGAGGTGGGAACTGGACGGGCGTCTATTGTTTTCCTGCACTCGTCGCCAGCTGCCACGCCCGCCCTTTTGTCTTCGCCTCACCTTCCGCCTCGCTGCTTGATTTCTACATCCCCGCAAAATAACTTGGACCCAGTCGGTTAACACGAGTCACCAGGTACTGACGATGTAACCTAGCTACTGGATAATAGTGGCTCGAGCGGGGGGTACAATCCCCGCCTCGACCGTCGCCTCCCTAGTGCTCGCCTCCGAGGCGTATCAGCGGTCGTAAAAATTATAAAGAACCATGTTTGGTAGCCTTGCCACATCATTATGAGTACAACCCCACTGTCTCCTCCTGAGCTTTCAAGTTGCCCTGCACTTGTCATGAACAACGAAGCACCCGCCCCACGCCCACGACCACGCATGCTTCCTCATAGCTCTGAGGAAGCACCCATCCGACCGCGCCAGGACTTCGACACAATTGGTCCCATTCCCATACATGCATCGTCCGCAGAAGAACCCATGCGCAATCTCACCGACTCTCTCCTCACCGACTCTCTCCTCACCGACTCTCTCCTCACCGACTCTCCCCTCACCGACTCTCCCCTCACCGACTCTCTCCTCATTGACTTCCCCCTCACCAACTCCCTTTTCACCAACTCCCCTCTCACCAACTCCCCTCTCACTGAGTTGCCCACCCGTCTTACGCCATCACCCCCTTTGCCGTCCGTTCCAAAGGGGCGGCCGGAGGCGGTGACGTTGCTTGGGCCGATAGGCGTTGGTATCAAGAGCTTGCGGGATAGGGAAGCGAGCCAGATACTGGAGAGCGTGCCGGTTACTTGGAACGCTCCAACAAGTCTTGGTGCTCCTTGCGACAATGTCATCGCTGTGGCACCTGGGGAGAGCGCGAAGGGCGGTGATATTACCGACGAAACCTGGCTGGGGCTGACAAGGATGACGGAACCGGATACTCCTCCACATGCCGTCAGGTGCGTGATAATTCTGGGGTAGTTGAGGCTTCCGCTGACCAGGCGTAGGAGGATGGAAACGATCCCGTGGGGGAACTGAACTCAATATGACCACGACGCTGTGACTGGCATCGGAGAAGGGAGTTTGTACGCCCAATGTGACATGGATGCATGAGGAGGACATTGCGGCGAGCCAAGAGAGGGATAGTTGATTGTAACATGAGCTGTGTCGGAACTATGATGCAGGCCATCCCGGTGGAACGATGTTGATTACACTGTTGCTCATATTGCGAGGACTCAAATGAGTTCGTCGTGTTACGCCGCATCAGATAAAACGAGAATGTCGGTGCACGCCGCCGTCTCTCGTCCGGAGGCACGCTTGGTGTCCTGTTGGCTTTCCACTCGACTTCCGCCGAGGTAACATGGAGGCGCAAGAGGCGTGTGGTTGTCGTCGCTATGGAACAACGCACTATCGCAGTGTCTTCCCTTTTGTACTAAATGATACGATGGCGAGTTATAAAGCAGTGATAGGTGTATATATTGAATCCCGATAGACTGACCTGCACTGAGCGCATTCCGACCGCATCGTCCCGCGCCACCCTCCCACCCCAGGATCCTCATGCAAACCCGCCCAAGAGCTCACTCGGACCCGACCGGTATCAACCGGCGGAGCACAGTACACCTCTTGCCGCCGTCCTCCCAAAACATGGTGCGCGCTGCCACATCTTTCCGGAGTCGCTCCCGTGCGTCTTCGGTGGCGTCCACACTGTCTAGCATTAGCGAAACCGAAGCAACGACCTCGTATACGACCGACTTGGAGGAAGCGGAGGTGCCAGAGGAAGAGTGGGCAGAAGTGCCACTGGCACTGGCAGCCGACTTCGAGGAGTGGCTCAAAGTGAAGGTGGCCGCGGATATAGTGGCGAGGAAGTTGCGGATGTTACAGCCGGTCATACGCGCCAATTTCGGGTTGAACAGCACGATCTGGTCGCTTGTGGAGGACCAGAAGATTGACCTCCATGTGGCGAGAGCTCTTGGGATTCTCTTTGCTGAGATTGCCAGGGAATTAGAGGAGGGTCAGTTTGAAGAAATGGTGCAGGGGAGAGACGAGGACTCACGCAACGGGGAGCCCCGGTCATTCTTCGAGTAAGAGACTCTTCGCCTGACGTTAGAAACGCTCCTCTTACCGGATTGCTACAGGGATTGAGGGCTGCATCACCATTGGCCGGCATTCGCACACCTATCGCTCGAGGAGAACCTATCCTCTGTTCCGGTGCCCGATACAGACGATCAGCCTACGTAGTAGTGTACATTCCTTCTTGCGTTGTGGCGCTACATTTCCTGTACATAGCTGTACCATCACGGACATGTATGCAGAGTACTCGGCCAGACTCACCTGTCCAATCTCGTTTCACGAGCGCCACACCGTCGTCTCGTCGAACATCAGAGCACTCTCGTCCAGCCTCGGAACCTTCGACGGCCCCGGAATACCTCCCTCGGCCTCTTCCGGCTCCCCAAAGAGCTCTGCAAAGAAGTCTATGTTCTGCTTCTTCCTCTTCTTCGTGGAGGTCGGCTCAGCATCCGGCGTACTGGTGTTCGCGCCTGCAGCGCCCTTCCGATCGCGCTTATCGTACGCCCTCCTCAGGATCTGGAAGAGCTTCTCGTTGAACCCAACGCGCTGCAGGCCGAGGATGCGGACGGTGGCGGTACCCTCGGTGTACAGATTGGCCAGGAGGGGTACGTAGGTCTTCGCTTTAGACTGCCGAGATTGCGGGTTCTTGATGTTCACGTTGAAGGTCTTGCGTGCGAGGGCATTTACGAAGCTCTACTGGGAGGACAAGTAACTGTCAATATCATGGGGAGACGAAGATGTAACGCTCGTACGCGCCTCATCGACGTCGTCTCCGAGCTCTTCCACCTTGACGGACTGGGGACCCGCGTGGCAGAGGAACGTGCCTGCATAACAGATATTCCCGTCCTCGACGTAGAGCAACTCGCGCTGTTGGCCAGCGAGAGACACCCACTCTTTCGCGGGTGTCCACGTCGGTTCGTCGTCCGCAGGTTTCGGGTTGTACCGATACTCGGGGAAGATGGAGTACGCATGCTGGGAGGACCACTTTAGATAGTCACCAAAGAAGCCAAACCCGCCTATGCTAGAGGTCCTCTGGTGTTCAGAAGCGGACGGAAGAGGACGGGCGAGCCCTGGCTTACCAGGCGTTGAGAGACGCCTGTCGAAGCTTCGTCAGCGCTGAGCTCCGGAGAAGTATGAGACGATGTGACGTACTTTAGACAGCAATGGCAACCTCGTGCCACTAAAGACAATTCTGGACGCGCCTGGCTTCGCAGAAGCCGCAACGCCAGGAAGGCTACGCAGCAGCGTGCGGAACTGCAGCAGCGGAAGTCGATGAGCACCATTACTGAATTGAACGACCTACACACGGACTTACCTGATCCAGAGTTGGGCCGGTAGGAGTATCCTGTGGCATGGAAGCTGTCCAATCCTCGCGCATCGTCTCCATAAGCTGCGCCGCATGAGCGGCCGAGTTGATGAGCTGCGGCTTGAGCTGTTCGTATCGCGTGCGCCACGTCGCTGCCTCGTTTTCATGGCGTTTCGCAGTTTCACGCGCGTCGTTCAGCTCTTCGCGGAGACGATTCATCTCATCTCGCAGACACTCAACTTCCTGTTAAACGAATGTTAGCCAGCTCACGCAGTGACGCACGAGGGAGGCCTCACGTCGCTTTCGGTGTTTGTTCGTGAAGCGGGCCTCGACAGAGATTGAAGGGCCTCTAGCTCCTCTTTGAGCGCGACATTCTCCTAGAGGCGGAATGTGATTACCTCAGTTGACATCGCGAGCAACGCGGGTCTATGTAGATAGTGCCGTTGCACACTCACCTCGTTAGCTCGTTGGAGCTGTTCTCGGGTATCTTTCAGTTGTGCATTGAGGTATTTGAAGAACTCAGATGCCACTCCGGATCCGAGGGTAATGTCACCCATCGCGCCAGGTCAAGGGTGGTGGTGAAGAGTGATCTTCGAGGCATGATATCTATGAGTTGTGGTTGCCGCAGCACAACAGTCGTGAGAGAGACGGGCCGATTCGGCGGTGTCAGCGTCTCATGTGAGCTTATTACGGATGATCACGCTACGAAAGAAGCAACCTTTTACATTTCCCTGGGATCCCGAGTCGAAGTCGACGCGTCGGAGAGGACTCGGGTTACAAGTGCAAGTAACAACGACTGAGAAATTCGACGCGATCAGAACCTACACGTGGCTCTTCAGCATAGAATGAAAACTCACCTTGCAAACAAGCAGCTGACTGGTTATCCATGGCGGCCAACGTCAAGTACAACTGAAGGAGCACTTTGTGGGCGTCTCCATTACTACCGACAGGCGTTCTTGTCATTGCCCGCGTCCATTGGCAGAATACACAACAACGCTCTTATTCTCCTGCACTGTAAAAAAGGTTATATGAGATACTCAGGAAGGAGGCGGGATGCTCGCGCACGTTCTGAACTGAGCCCATCGCGATACCTGGTGCTCTTCGTTCCCGCCTTATCCTGTTCCAAATCGTCATTGCGCACTTGATGTATGGCATGAAGCTACGAGTACCCCTCAGCATGAAGGCCTAAACGGACACAGGAATATTTGCGCTGTTGATTGAGACAGGCCTCAACGGTGGCGGCGCCCGGGGCCAGGAGGGTTTATCTGCTGGCGAAGCAACAGTACGATACCGTCGGCTCAATACGAGCCTCCAAGCCTGAGTACTGCGCATCGTACACGGAGTCCCGATAGAGACGACACGCGGTACGCCATGGTCAACCCAGGACCAGGATGCGGAGCCCGTCCATGGCAAGGGACGACTGGCAGTGGAGACAAAGCCGTCTCGTCAGACCAACCGATCGGGGTACACTGATGATGCCCAAAATCAGGGGCAGGGTGAATGATAGAAGGTGCTGACATGTATACGCGGAAGACGATAGTTCCTCCGCGAGCAGAGAACTGCTCAACCTGGGCACGGACGGTTCCTCCACGGTGTGTTGGACGACCCAAATGATCATCGATCCATCCTTGGGCAATCGGTCGCTTTGCTGATGGCCACAAGTTAGGATGTAAACCTACAGTCTGCTCAGGCGGCTGACCGCGGGACGGACGGCGTACCTGGGTGGCGTACGGACGCTATCACCTGCTCAACCTCACAGTCACAGATCTTCGAGAGGCCTTCCGCTAACACGTCTGATGCCTCTCCGTTTCAGTTCCACATGCATTGGATACGGGACTTGAAGTGACGAAGGCGTTGCTGGCTCGACTCCCTCCTTTCGCGCAACTGTCGGGGTTGGTCCAGCTTACAGCAACTGATTCTCCGCCTTTCAATGATATGATGATTGTTTCAGGCTGCTGATTCAAGAGTATAGCCGTAGCAAGTGAAAACTTGAAAGTTCAGAGTCGAAGTGTAGAGTAAGTAGGTCTCTATGCGGGCACACGGCGGTCCGCTTCGGGTTTATCGGGCCAATAAGTACCTCGGCAACGCCCCGGTTTAGACGCCTGCCGGTTACCGGCGGATATGTTCCGGGCGTCTTTGTCCTGTTACCCCGCATTCCTCCTCCCTCTCCCTTCGTTCTCCTCGTCCACGCTCACTTGCAGTCATTTCGGAAACGGCTTGCAAGCATGGCATTCAACAGTTTACGCTACTCTGCACGAGCGATCAAGACCTCCGCACCACGGGCAAGCCATGGCATCGCAAACAGGCGGATGGCATCGGGTGAGCAACACCTGGATGTACTACATGAAGTCTATGACTCACATTGCACCAACGACAGGCCTTGCAAAGTTCAACTGGGAGGTGGGTGATTGTGCACACTCTGTATAACGTGCGTTCACGTCCTGTTCAGGACCCACTGAACGCCGAGGGACTCCTGACAGAAGAGGAAGTCGCAGTCCGGTATGTGCGCTAGTCCTATGAACGTTAGGCAGTGGCCTCATGCCTCGAACACAGGGATACTGCTCGCGCATTCTGCCAGGCACGTCTACTTGTGATGAACCATGTCTATCCCCTTACCGAAAGGCACCAGTAGGAGAACCTATTGCCCCGAGTCCTTCATGCCCAGCGGACTGAAGGTGAGTCACGTTTGTTCCACCCTACCCCGTCCCTTTCGAGATGTTTCCCTATAGAAGATATTGACCCGTCATTTAGAATTCAGCCATGACATCCTGCCGGCAATGGGCGAGCTCGGGCTCCTTGGACCAACAATTCAAGGGTACGATTGCGCCGGCGTGAGCAGCGTAGCATACGGCCTCATAGCTCGCGAAGTGGAACGGTACGTTCAGATTGCGTAATTATATACATATCGCGCTCAACGGTCATGCAGGATAGACTCGGGTTATCGGTCGACCATGTCCGTGCAGTCATCTCTCGTCATGCATCCCATCTACGCGTATGGGACGAAGGAGCAGAAGGAGAAGTATCTCCCCCAGCTCGGTACGTTCTAGCGGTCCTACGTATTACGTCTGCTGACCCTTCTACAGCTAAGGGCAAGATGATCGGTTGCTTCGTATGTCCTTGCGCCGTGGTATGGTCATACAAAGCCTCATATTTTGACCCATCTATAGGGACTGACTGAGCCCAACCATGGCTCCGACCCGGCCGGTATGGAGACGACGGCGCGCGAGGTCGACGGCGGCTACGTCCTGAACGGCGCGAAGACATGGATCTCTAACGCTCCCGTCGCGTAAGTCATCCTCTCTTACCAACCTGCTCAACCTCACACGGACCGCCCACTCCAGCGACCTCTTCGTCGTCTGGGCGCGCTGCAAATGGGACAACAAAGTGCGCGGGTTCCTGCTCGAGAAGGGCGCGAAGGGTCTCTCTGCGCCGGCCATCAAGCACAAGCTCGCCCTGCGCTGCTCGCTGACGGGCTCGATCTTCATGGACAACGTCGCGGTCTCGCATGACGCGCTCCTCCCGCACGGCGAGGGCCTGAAGGCGCCGTTCGGCTGCCTGAACAACGCCCGGTACGGGATCTCGTGGGGCGCGATGGGCGCACTCGAGGACTGTGTGCACCGCACGCGCGAGTACGCGCTCGAGCGCGAGCAGTTCAAGCGCCCGCTCGCGTCGTTCCAGCTCGTGCAGAAGAAGCTCGTCGATGCGCAGACGGAGGTGACGCTCGGCCTGCTCGCCAGCTTGCAGGTGCGTGCGCCCCCGTAGTCGCTCTAGTATAGTGCTGACGGGCGGGCGGACGTATTGTAGGTCGGACGGCTCAAGGACGAGGGCAAGGTCGCGCCGGAGATGATCAGTCTCGTGAAGCGCAACAACTGCGGCAAGGCTCTCGAGCATGCGCGCAGGGTGTTGGACATCCTTGGCGGAAACGCGTGCTCGGACGAGTACCACGTCGGCCGTCACGTCGCGAACCTGCAGGTCGTCAACACGTACGAGGGGACATATGTGGGTGTTTGCCTGTTTGGTGCTCGTATACATCGCTGATGCAGACTTCGTTGCTGTTGCAGGATATCCACACGCTTATCCTCGGGAAGGCGATCACCGGTATTCAGGCGTTCGCGAACTAATTGTACAGTATGGTCGCATTACTGGGTGGATAGGAATCAGCAGGCAACAAGACTATCATTGATCATGGCTTATCATATTAGCCATGAACACAAGCACAACTGGATTGAAAACTCTTCGACTGTGAGGTGAGTTGTCAATCTCAAGGGCGCACCCGATGCTCGGAATCTTGCGGCGCCTCAGTTCAGTCTTTCCTAAGTTCGACGTCGCCTGCACCGAGGTGAACATCCTGAGTCAGTGATTGCATGGCAGCGTGTCTGGGTGTCAGACCTGTGCTGTATTCGGGGTACTTGAACGCACAGACACGGGGATAGTGGGTGTCTGATTGAGCGTGATATGTAAAGTTGGGGAGGCGACCTGAACCTGCTGGTCATTGGGCTTGACTGAAGTGCCCTCCAGGAACCTCCATACTCTGATGACTCTCCCAGCATCCATTCATCTCTACTCTCACGCAAGCACTATGTTTTGACTTGGAGACAATGGAGGGGGAGAACAGGCAAGAAGCTGTGCGCCTCGAGGCAAACCGTGCCTATCCCAATATGGTAATTATTTCGTCCAAGCATAAAAGCGGACCGGACTCGGTTTCCTCTCCTTCTAACACTCACCTACCAACCACCCACCAACCACCTCCAACACCAACCACCACACATCATACCCTCTCTAAGAGAACATGGCTTCGTTCGCCCCTCTTCCTGGCATGTTTGAAATCACGACACCGGAGGCTACGATGTCCTCGGACGGGGTCGACGCAACCACTGAACCGAACCAACACCTTGACGTGCTCGACCTGGAATATCTCCTCGAGGTATGTCGTCTAAGAACTGCTACAAGCCGTCTTTGCGGAACCTCACCGGCATAATCAAGCAAAACGCGGCTTCTGCTTCGGCAGACCCTTTAGATCTGTGGCTCCAACCACTCACCACCACCTCGCCCCCCGCCGAGATCTTCCTCGAGCAACTCGCGCCTCTCTCCCCTTTCGACACTTATGCGAACGAACTCCAGTATAGCATGCTTTCGATGTATGAAGCTACGCCCGAAGAAGATGCGCGATACCGCGCGGCGCTGGCGGCGTACGCATATGCTACCCGGAGGCTGCGCGCGCACATGCGGAAGACGCGCGGAACGCGAGAGAAGAAGCGGGAGACTGCGCCCACCAAGGCTATATTGCGGGCAAAGCAGCTGGCACGGATGAAGAAGAGGAAGGATCGGGCTCGCCGGGAGAGTGGCTCGGGTGCGGATGCGGGTGCAAGTGCGAGCCGGGCATAGTTTCGGAATGCGTATTTGGGTTCTGTGACTATACTGGACGCTGGATAGAACGAGGTGTGCTGTTGAGTGTATTGTACAACTAATGTATACTGGAAGTGGAGACCATGCTACTCGTTGCTGTCTCATTCTCAATTTTGGTATGCACTCACGAATATATACAGCGTGTGTAGCTACTGTAGCCAGGGCCTACGACACCTCACGCTGTCTGCGCACTCTTTGCAAAGCCTCCACGTGCCGCTTCACGACCCCGAACAGTTCCTCGAAGTCATCGTCATCCTCGATGGGCCGGTCAAAGAAGCTCGTCGGCTGGTTCGGCGGGAGGTGCACCGTAACGGATGGGAAGAGGCGGTCGATCACTTCCGCCGCGTAGTGAGAGTGCTCGGACGCGTTGCGCGAGGTGCGGAAGGCCGCCTGGAGGGAACGCAGGGGGTGGTTGTCGAACCGCATGTTGCATACTGGCGGGTTGTCCCTCAGGTCGATGTCCGCAAGCGAGAGTTCGGCCAGTTTCGGGCAATACTCAGCGAACGCGCCGAGCGATGCGATGGTCGGTAGGTCGCCTTGTGTATACAGGAACCAGGGAGTCATATTACGAGAGGCACGGAAGCTGGTCAGCTCTGGCCATGACCTTGCCATGCGCGTGAGGTCCTCGTCTTTGATGCTAGGGAAGCCAGTGAAGAGGAACGAAACCTTCTTGAGCGTGCGACAACTCAGAAGGGGTGCGGCAATCTTGAGAAGGGAATCTTCATCCCGCCATCGTGCATGCGTGTCCGCAAGAGCGAATTCCTCTAGCTGCTGGACGCCGGGGTTGCGCGTGAAGGCTCCTACGCAAGCGGAGACAAGAGTCGCGAGATATTGGGGCGAGTTTTGCTCTGAGGCGTCGAGACTGAGGGAGAGGAAAGGAGGGAGACGGATGTTACTGGTGAACTTCAAGATATCGGAGCGTGTCCCATGAAGTGACAGGTGTCGTAGCTTACGGAACGCGCCGGGAAGGAACAGTTTCCCGTCTCTGGAATAGTCCGAGTCGTCCTTGACCCTGATTTCAATGGCTACACGCAGGGTATGGAGAGTTTTCAATCCGGCTGCCCATCGCAGCATCTCGAGATCAAACACGGAGTTCTCAAGATCGATGGAGTTCAGGCATTGAAAACACTTGAGGGCGAAGAGGGACTCCGGACGAATAGGTTCGAAGTCGGGGTTGCGGTGTAAGGTTAAAGCTTCTAGACCCGGCGCTCTCTTCCCAATGTCTCTCAAGAATCCGGATATCGGCTTATACTCGTTATCGTCCACTGCACTGTCCGTTCCGAAGTAGAGGCAACGTAGCGTGGTAGGGACCATTACCAGCGTAGTGAGCGAGCTCATGTTGATGGGAAGAACCGAGATAACCCGCAGGTTCGGCAGCAACGGCTCTGTACGACATCGGCACAAAATGAAGGCCCATATGAGAGGATTGAAACATCCCCCGTAGTCCGCTCGGAGTGTCCTGACGCGTTGTGCGTATGTCTTGAAGCGTTGCCATTGCTCGTCGATGAGGCTGCTATGCAGAAGCTGTAAGACAACGGTCAGCACCAAAACAGGTTCGGCGGCTATGTCAGTCACGAAACATACAGCTGCATCCTTATTCACGAAGAAGGGCCGAAGCGGGAAGAGGAGGGACACGAGGGGCGCCAGGTCATCGAGTCCTCTCCACAGAACGTCAAGAGCGTGCTCTGAGAGTGTGCGCGACGCTTGCGCAGCCGATAGCAGTGACGAACGAAGTTCCTTCCTTGTGCATTCATCCTCGGCCTCGAACTTTCCCCCCGATAGAGGCAACGTTGAAGGCTGCACGTAGTCGAAGATCGCGTCCAACAACTCGTGGATCTGGCAGAGGCGAACGCCGGAAGACGCCATTATCAAACTATATGAGAGTCAGTTTCCGAGGTCAAAGCATTTTTCTGAGAACCAGCCTGACTGACGAGACTTGAAAATGTCGTGGGTGGTAGTTCAAGAAAAAGCACGGCCGGCGCTTACCGTATCTCACGGTTGTAGCCCCCATCACCTGAGGCCTGAGGGTCGGACCTGGCATCGTCTCGTCCTGACCTACCATCGGCGATCGTGAACCGTCCTGCAATCCATATTTCCCATTCGCGATCTGCATGAGATTGAAACATCATACACTTTATCATGGTGCCACCAACACCCATCAAGCTACACCTCTCCCGTTTTGTGAACAAAGGTCGTCCCTCCGAATCGCTAGATCATATCCAAGAGACATCGGTAAGACCAAGCCCACCGACTCAGTGGCGTCCAATCTACTCACATCGACAAATCCGATTTATAGGAGATTCCAGCTGACATCCTGGACACAGACCTCGCTGCTGAACTCGAAGTCTCGATCAGCGCAGATCCCAACGATGACTACCGTTGCGCGGCGGTAGGTCGCCTCTGGGAATCCATGCTGGATAGATATCCAGATACACCGTTCCTCATTCTGCGTGTCGCGGATATGCGGCTTGCATTGGGGCAGAAAGTGACAGCTCTCACGTTGTACGAGAAAGTGAGCATGAACTTCGTTAGCGGCTCTATTCCTGAGCTGAAATCACCACGGCATCTCTAGCTCCAGAACAAAGTGAACGATCCAGCGTTCAGCGCATGGCTGGAGACTTTCCGTACCGCGACATACTCAGAGCTGCGGGAGCGTCGTATGTATCCCTCAGCATGTACGGGCCAGGAGAGCTGATCGATACACTGTGCCAGTGCGTCAGTACCTCCGCGACAGCACTCGATTCACGCCCAGCCAGAGGTGGAAGTCAGGTACCTGCAACTCACCGTTCCCATATTGCAAGCTGCAGCGGAGCCATATCGCGTCGCTACGGTCCTCCTGGGACGGTCTGTGCAGTGGCGACAGAGAGGGAGTGATGGCTCGGTATATCAACTACCACTCAATCGAGACGAATGCACTCGAAGGTGTGGTTTCCTTTGACAATGATGTGAGTTCCTGTAGTACCTGGGATTTCGAGTGCAGTCTGTTACTGAAAGAGCCAGACTGTTGCAAGGCTGGTGAGAGAGGGGTTTCAGAGCGAGGTGCCCGTCTACGAAGGAAATATCACGGACGGCGCCGTACGAGATGTTCCAGAAGCACTCTCCATCTTGCAAGATACCAGTGAGGTCTGTCATCGCTACAGTCTACTGCCGTGTTCGCAATGCGGGCTAAGTTATCTCAGGCTCTAAAGACTATAATCGGCCTTATAGAAGAAACCAATTTTCAACTAAGCGTCGACACTATTTGTCGTCTGCATAAAATACTTATGAAAACGAGCCGTATTCTCCGTATACGAGGGCGCGGCGAGGACCGTCTATCCTACGTGAACATCGGAGTCACCCGCCAACACACCTACGCCAACGTCTTTGCATCCTCCATCCCACGGCAGGGTGAGAAGCCGATCGTCGTACAATTCTGCCCATACCACGAAGTGGATGCGGAACTGACCACGTTCTGTGCAAGATTCAACGTAGGTTCTCAGTGCTCAACGATTGCTTTGTTTTCTTGATGTTCTTGCTGACATTCTTCTGCTGCACAGGAACTGATGCGCGCCACGGTCCCGGACATGGATCCATTTGCCGCCGCCGCCTGGACCAGCCATGTGTTCGTCACCATCCATCCGTTCGAGGTCGGCGTCTACTACCCGTCGCGCACTTAACATAGCAGGTACTCACCATGTTGTGCACGACAGGATGGGAACGGACGATCGTCAAGGATCATAGCGTCGATCCCCTTACTCAAGCATGGGCTACCCCCACTCTGTGTCCCCGCTGACGACAAATCGACATACATCAGTGGTCTCAACGTGGTAAGTACCGTGGTGTTCTCATCGTTCACATCCACAGATTAATGACGCTTCTGCAAACCGCAGCTTCGAGCTAATAGCGACGGAGATTACTCACGCCACATGGAAGACCTGTATTCCATGACGACGACGTCCTTGTCCACGGTAGCAAAGATTCTCGGCCGCACACCAATTGTATGACTGAACTAATTGCCTACTTACCTTCTTCATGTCCGCCTAGAGCGCGGGGAGACCTTCACGCAGGGACCACACACAATGTGCGATAGACGACGAAAAAGACGCGATATCATTGACCAAATCACATCCGCGCCGCCATGGTTTACATCAGCATGCCCCCTTTTAATCAAAGAGAGGCGTGCGCCCCACCTCTACTACGGAGGAGCGTGCTGGGAGATGTCCTGGGGTAATTGATTTGCATGGGCACCCAGCTGCAGCGGATATACGCGCTGCCGGGAGACCGACGATTCTCAACCGCGCTCGAATGAATCGGGGGCGATTGAGTCTCACAGGATGTTTGACGTCTGAAGTCTTCCAGACGTCCTATGACGGATGGCGACTGATTGCGGAAACCAGTGGCGAACGCTAGAAGAGGCGCGTAATCAGTACATCATTCGTCGAGCGGCAAGGGGCGTGGGGACAGGGGGGTTGGGCCGAGGCTCTTGGTGAACAAAGGATGCGATTGTCCCACTCACTGGCAAGAATCTACGGAGAGGCTGCTCTCTGACGAGATGAAGCGTATGCAAACCGCCTAAAAGCCAAATCTCAGCATCGATCGGCGGCGACCTCACAACGAACTGGAGGACGTACGATAGAACGGAAACAGAAACGGACGGAGCCATCGTGCGGTCGTGACACAGATGACGAGACGGAGGACGGAGTTACGGGAGCCTGGGTTGCCTCCTATGTTCGCGGTGGGGGAACATGGGAGTCCATTAGAGAAACAGAACCCGCACTCGCAGCGCTATATACCCCAAGATAGCGCCCATTCACGTGCACGTTCTCGAACTTGCCTTGCCTAAATATAGCAATAGTGGCTACCGAGAACTTCAAACTACAGTCCTCCCATGATTCTTCGGAGACGAGGACATTCCATTACACTAAGATAGCGACTAGTACAAGGATGAAAGCGATATACATAAGGAAATTGTATCTAGCATACTGGAGAGACCATGCTGGGTATGATAGCAGAGAGAGTAGAAGAACTTGAAGAAAGTCCAATGCGTGTATGCGAGTAAGTGATGATCTATCTAGGAGAGTCATGGTGTATCTATCATGTCGAAGGGTATAAGGTATCACCAATCATACGGGTATCCTCCGTAATCATCCGGTCCTGGCTCAGGGGGCACATACTGCGATGCACCTGGCATGTCATTACCCTCCATCCCCTCCACGTCCGCCGTCGAAGTGGGACCAAGATCACTCAAGTAATCCAGCTCCTCCAGCCCCTGTTCGATGAAATCGAACACGCTCATGTCGAGAGCGCCGGCGGGCACGTCCAGGTTAGACGGCCCGGCGGGGCCAGCCGACGGTCCCGCCTCAACCTGCGCCGCGTCCATAGCTGGCAAATCGTACTCCAGAGGGAAGTACGAAGGAGGCTGGGGGTACGGAAAAGACTGAGGATACGACGCCCGGGGGGGATATGCAGCGCTCGCCTGAGGAACGAGCGACTGCCGGAGCGGGCCCATCTGGTCAGCGACCTCCGGGCCCGATGAGAAGTTCTCCACGCTGGAGACGTATGTGGCATGGCGGTACGTCTGCACCGGTGCCGGGTTGACCATGGGAGGAAGGCCCCTCATGGGGTCGTAGAAGGGGGTGGTCGCTGGCGCGATACCAGCGAGGGCCGGAAGGAAGGGGTTGGGAGGCTGGTACATCGACGGTTGGTACCAGCCCTGCTGGTGGACATTTGGCACGAGATGCAGAGACTGCCCCATCCGAGTCAACGCTGGGGAAACATATTAGCCACAGCCAAAATGCGAAGGGACAGATGCCCACGTACCAACATCGTATCCGTATCCCATCGAGGAGACGGAGGACAGTCCATGACCTGATGGCAGCACGGGGGCGCCGCCGAACGCCGAAGAACGGCTCGAAGTCGGGGCCATGCTCATGCCGGACGACGAGCGCGAGCTCGACGCAGATGTGGACGCAGATGTGGACGAAGATGTGGACGCTGAGGGTTGCATACCGTCCGTCCGCCGCCGCTTCGCCGGACGACCATCCTCATCCTCCTCCACTGCGGCGCCAGCCTTGCCCTTCTCCTTCTCCTTCCCCTTACCTTTGCCCTTCTTGCCCTTCTTGCCCTTCTTGCCCTTGCCCTTCTCCTCGCCCTTCCCTCGGCTCTTCTTCTTCTTCTTTCCGTTCTCCAGCTCCTCCAGCGCCGTCAGTTCTATCTCGGACATAGGAAGCCCGAGTTCCCGAACTCGAGGCAGCTGAGCTATCTGTGCCTCGCGCTCTGCCTTCTCCTGCTTATAGCGCTCCTCGTACGGAGCCTTTTCTTCAGCACTCAGTCCGTGCCATGCATTCCCGCAGATTGTAGACCAGTTCGGCTGCTGGGACCCGTGCTGTCCCTTGCACCTCTCGGACCTGTAATGTATGAAGCCATTACATGGCACCGTCAAGGGTGGGCGCGATGCGAGGGCGGCTGCGGAGGGTGTGTTGGAGGAAGATTGGGCGGAGGAAGATGGGGTGGAGGAGGCAGCCGAGGCGGAGATGATGTCAGAGCGAGAGCTGCGCGCGGACGGGCCCGGTACGGGGACAGAAGAGGAGGAGGGATCTGATGGCATGGCAGGAGACTGAGGTTGTTCAGAGTCGTTCGTGGGTGATGGGGAGGGGGAGGAGGATTTGGGAGTTTGGGCGGACGGGCCCGGTGCGGAGGAGGAAGAGGAAGAGGCGTGTTGGAATGGCATGGTGGGTGTTTAAGATAGTTGAGAATGAGATGAGTGCTGCGGTCATAATAGTCAGTGTTCCCGGCACAGAAGGAAGACATAGAACAGCATTGAACGGACCTCGAACCACAAAGTGATAACCTCGGACTTTGCACACAGGCTGAGAGAGAATGCGAGAGAGGGAGAGAAGATGCTGAGGACCGAAAGGCCCAGCAGACGGGCTATTTAACTAGGAAACGGGGTAACCCTGGCCAGCCAAAGCGAACGAGAGAGGAACAAAGGAAAACGCGCACCCATTGCTCGCTCAGAACGTTAACGTGACCGTGTCCCAAGCGCGCCTGACACGATGCCGAAATCGCCAACAGCCTCGAGTCCAAGCGGGCCTGTGGATCCGTGGCGGGGGTTGCCACTCCCGCGTAACCAGGCGCTCTCCCGAGCCAAAGCGCAATTGCACCAAGCAAGCCGCTGGTGTGAACCGGAGCGTCGGAGCCTATTGTCGGCCAGACCTGAGGACTGAAGCCTCAGATCCACGTCCGCGAGGATCGGGGGCCAGGGAACCCTCGAGGCGGTGCAGTGCTTTTGCGTGAAGCGAGGGCCAAAGCCCCGTATAGCTCCCGTGTGCGCGATTGTGCGTTTGCGGACTAATCAGCGTCCCCTCCGCGCGCACGCTTTGGCCGCAGTACGTACGACAAACAGGAGCTTTGGGTCAACCGAGGGACGGGTACGTCCGGGGGTTCGGTGCGAGCGGCGTGCCTGGCTTCGAGTGCGTTAGCGTCCTTCCCAACGGTCGGATCCAGATACAGGGTCTCCAACAAAATGCGAGGGTTCGCAGACAGTTGATAGACTTCATCGCTGTGCTGGACGCAATTTGCATCAAGCGGGGCCGAGGGGAGAAGGATGGTGAATCGTAAGCGCCCATCTGTCGCCGTGGTCTCACATGCGCAGCTTCCACAAGACGGCTCCTCTTGGGTCCTTCGAGTCTTCGACAGAGCGTCATTGTCCTAGCTGATTGTGCTACGTATAAGTCGTAGACTTCAACCGCCGGTGAACGAAGACCGCGTACCTGGTCTGAAGGGGCGCTTTGCTCTGTCCTGTGCATCCTTCGCGCTGTGGCGCTTTGGTCTTCCTCGACATCCACAGCACCGAGACTGTCCTCACCAACGTCCGCAACACGCCGGCAAATCTGAGCTTCCGCTTCCGGCCGAGGAGTGCCGTGCAGAGGTTCCTGTGGTTGGTGGATTCGCGGTCAGGAGGTGCGGTCTCGTCATTGTCCCTAACATCGCCGGCACTCCATAGAGGCTATCCCAGTCCAACGACGAACCGCCGAGATTACCATTGACCTCGTATTGTACACCTGTCGGCATAACAACACCTTTGAGCGAGGACATCGTCGTGAGGTCAGCCGGATACTTGCGACGAGCCAATGAGTCAACACTTCAAGCTCACTTCCGAACGACGAGGTACGTATCTCGTGCATCCGCACCTCGCAAACGGCACATATTGACAGGCGGCAAGGACACACGCGGTATCATAACGAGGGCTTCCCGCATCACATTGGAGACGATATGGGAGTCGAGTCCGATTGTAGTTGCGTCTATGGAGGCAAGAGTGAGTCCACCCATAACACCTTTGCCACTAGACGTTACGAGGACTCACTGGCACTTGTACACACAATCCGTTCAGGATGAATCCGCACAGCAGCCGCAACTGCACTACTATCTGCTCGCCTCGTATCCTCGACGACTGAAGTCGCAACCTCGTACCACAACACGCTTTGTTCAGCTCGGTCAACCACGCCAACGGAGGTGCTGCCTTTAGGCCTCGGGCCTGTCAGACGCAGTCGCGTTAGTGGTCGCATTGCAGGAGGATGACGAGGTACGTCCATTACCTTCTGTTCGTGTTCGTCACGCACGCGGGCACACCGGGGTCGGCCAGTCATCCTCCACGTGCGGAGGTCTAAGCTCGGGTTGCTCGACGCGTAGATTCACCGTCCGTGTATGATGTGGAAAGGTGTAGGAGTCTGGTTTTCTAGACCCACCACATACCTCACTTCATGCCATAGCGCTCTCTTGGAGGCGGGCGTCGAGTATCTCAGGGAGCACTTGATGTAGGGGGTGACGATTCGACGTGGATATATATACAATGCGCAGCGGCATCTCTCTGTGTATCATCTCCAATGATCAGAGCGGCTTGGGAGACACAAACGGGACGATGACAGTCTTTTCCTTGTCCCACTGCGGCTGGTATTAGAACGAACCGGCCGGGAGCATCAAGGCCGCATAGGAGGGTACGCACCACGTTCCCCATCCAATACACGTCCGCCTCGACCATGGCCTTCACCTCTGCATACGAGTTGGCTTCGTAGATCACCAACGAGCCCGCCATCTTCTTCGGCGCGTCCGGGGTGTCCAAAGCCTCGTTCGGCGACAGCATCGCGCCTCCGATCTCTGAATGTCCGCAATCCTCCTTAAGTCAGTCATCCGCGGACCGTGATAGAACGACGCACTAGCGGCTGGGTTCTTCAGACCGTTGGCGAGGTGGGCGTCGCGGACTGCGAGACGACGATTGACGGCGTCCTCGTCGGCATAGTCGGGAGCGTAGAGGACGAAGTAAGGCATCTTCAGTGTGTTCGTCGTCGTGGTGAAAGATAGGACATGCTTTCCGTTGCACTCATATATACTTCACGACCCGCGGTGGTATTCCCGCGCAACTGCGTGGAAGACTCGGATGAGGACGACCGGGGAGAGCGAGAAGAGCTCCGTGCGAACGTTGCGGGCACATATGCACGGTTGTTCCGTTGTTTCCTTGTTCGTGTGTTCGGTACAATCCTCGCCGCACAAAACTGTGGAGCGGTTCTGCGGCGATGATGTTGCACGACTTAGAGAAGCATCCAATCCTTGATTCTCGCAACCTCCATGCAAGTCATTGTGACTTGCGTCGAGCTATGCGCGTGAACACAGAGCCTATTGGTTGTACGAACGCCCTGGAAAAAGCGGGGGAGAAATATAGGGAGAGGCCAATGCGGACGGGCAGCAGAGCCTACACACCGGCATCAGAGATGCACCCGGGTCAAATGCATGATACGTACCTTCGTGAGCGCATACGCAACGACGGCATTCGCGACATCCCCCGCAATCCTGCCCGACACGAGGACGGACTCTGGTGCGTGAGTCGACAGCTGCTCAGGAGACAGCAGCTCCGGCTTGCTCCCCTTCTCGAACCCGAACCAGCCATACCGCCTGCCCACGCGCTCTGCTCGCGTCTCACCCTCGACCATCCATTCCCTGAACCTTTCCCCCACCCAGCTGTCTCGGACCTGCGCGGCGAAGCCCGTCGTAGCTGCTTGGACTCCAGGCCGAGGCGCGAGTGTCCCTACTATCCCCTCCCCGATGCCCAGCGCGCGTGCACCGAAGAAGAATCCCGCGACGGGTAGTATTGCTGTGAGTTCATGGAGGATGGCGAACGAGACAACCAATGACGGTAGTGGTGTCCGTGTACGCTGAGAAATGGCTGCTAGAGCCTGTCGATACGGGGCGAACTTTGAGTTGGTCGGAGGAGATGTCATGTCGTTAAATCCATAAACAATCAAGTCTTAAGACAACGACAAGGAACGTCGTGGTGTGAGATAAAGTGATAGTTGTGAGCAAACGTTGTGAGAGCCTCGGTCTCTGCAGCCGACGACGGCGTAGCGCCCAGGTTTTGCGGTGCTCTGCGTCTGCTTCGAGCTTGACTTCGTGTTGTCACCATCCTCCTGCCTTCCTTCTCTTCTATCATCTACGGGACGTCTGGGGCATGTCGGCAACGGTGCTGGCATCAGCGCGGTGCGCACGCTCGTTCGCGCTCTCTCGACATGGCCTGCGGACGCTCGCCACGGAGGCCCTCGACTCCCCGTCTACGACCCCGCCAGTCGATGTGTTGCCGGAAAATACTGAAGTCAAACGAAGAAGGCCACCATCGAAGAACCTGGTTCACAGACTGACGAAGAGTGTCTACGTGCGCTCTTGGGACCCGATAGACAACATGTCCGAGTTCTTTGCTATGCTGCGAGGGGTAGAGAAGCGGTTTGGGACTGTGCGGGATTTCCGGTTGGTTCGGGTGAGTGCACGCATTCTTATCGACCTCTTGGTCACTATTATCTTGAATGTGCGCGTACAAGAGCTGGATGTATCGCGCTTCTGAGCGTTGCACGACAACTATTTCCGTACGCTCGTACGCTTCACTGGTCATCGTTTGTACCTCCGTGTCCGTGTCCGTGCCTCAGTAGTGCTGTTGCATCCCAAGCTCTGATTCGCCATGCTGCCGAAATGTCCGCGCGACGAGGAGATTGCGAACTCTTTGCAAGACGACAGCGCGGGTCCAGAATCGTCGCAGTGACAATGCTAGGATGGGTCGCGTGTCCGCCTTGCCCGCATCCAGTACTGTCTACCACCATCTTGAGCTTCCACTACCGACCATCATGCCACTGCCGTTCGCTTCAATGCTGACGGTTCTACAGGACGCCGACGTGTCCACCGCGTACCAGAGCTTTTTCATGGTCGAATTCGCCGACGACGCCACGGTAGATCAAATTCCAGCCAAGGGTACGAACTTGAAGGTCGAGATCCCCATCATCCGAAACAAGCCAGGTGGCATCGGCCTCACCGACCTCAACGGCCTACTGCAGCAGCAGGAGCGCGACTGGACACTCGACACCTCCGGGTTGTACGGCGCGACCGTTCCGGTCCTCCCGCCCGCTGACGGGGAGGAGAAGCTCCAGACGCGCATCGTCGAGTTGGTCGTCCAGCATGCCAGTGCGTGTTCCCTGGTATCTGCACATCACTTGTCGATCTTGTCTAACACTGTCGCGCTACAGAGAAAGAAACTCGAAATCTGTATGAGCGACCGCTGACCAGGTACCACATGTCTTTTGGGGCCGCATTCTACCGCTGGGGCGGTTTCTACCAGCCCAGCAGCAGCGATGACAAGCCGGTCCCGCCGAGGATGGAGTGGGTCCTCTCCAGGTGGAAGGAACGTGCGCAGGAAGATGAACAACGGCGAGAAAGGCAGCAGCCACGGCTGCAGCCGCAGCCTATGGAGGCTCCCGACGTGGCCGTTGACGCGCATGAGGCGGAAACCTCGGTCGCGCAGGAGGCCGCGCACGTTCAGCCAGCCGAGACGAGTGCTTTGCAACCGGAGACACATGCGGAGCAGGTGCCTCAGCGACGGTTGGAACCCTTGGCACCTGTGGAGGCGGATCATCTAGCCACCCCCTCTTTGGAAGCGACGGAGCCTGTCCCGAAGTCGACGCCAGCGACGCCGCGTCTGTCGCGCAAGCAGAAGATCCTGGCCCTCGCGCGGGAGCACGCCCGCACGCCCCCGCCCGACGCTGCTAAGCGTGATGAGGAAGAGGAAGCCCGGAGGAGAGAGGAGGAAGCGCGGGAGCCCCCGGATGCGGAGGTGTCCACGATGCGCGAGAGGCTGCTGAAACTTATGGGGCGGTGGTCATGACCTGCAGGTGTTAGGCGGTGCAGAGTTGGGGAAAGTATCATATGTTGTCCTGGTAATCGCGCATTGGGTAATACATGCGCGTTTCTGCTCTCCGCCCTGCTCGGTGCGATAGCGGGGGGTTCGTGTTCGCCGGATTGTAAGGGGCGTCATATGGTGCGTTCTCTTTCTGTCCTGCGATTGTGCGGACTATATCCATATTCAATTTCGCCGTTGTCAGAAAACTCACTCTCCGGCTGGAGTTTTGTATGCTGGGTACAGCACTAACTGCGCGACTGCACCCAGTCCAATACACGTTGCGCATGCCTTGCCTCCCCGGAACGCCACTGCGGCATACAGAACGAAGAGCGGTTCTCATGTTCTATCTTTGCCTGCGCCCCCTCAGAGAGCACCCTGAACTCAATCTACGCGCGCCTTGTGGTGGCACGATACCGGTACATGCTTCTGTCTGCCGTTCATTCAGTTCACGCCAAGTTCGTCCTAGGCAGAGCGATCGATGCGCCGGTGGACATCTCACCATCACCGCCCTAGTCCGTCCTGCCTGTATCTTCTTCCTTTGAGCCTGTGCTGGGTATCAGTGCGAACTGCATCTCTGTTTCCGCGATGGTTTCAGGATGGCGGGGAGGTGCTTCGTCGGCGTTCACCACAATGCATGGTATACATACAAGTGGAGACCCTCTGCGCCTGGGGAGGCAAGGTGTGCTCTCACTTCGTCTCGCTCTTTCGCTCGCTACCCAGGCCCGTAACACCATGGCCGGAACCGAAGATACGTACGTGGGTTATTCATATCTCGTCAGTTGTGCGACACTCACCACAAATCCTGCTAGCATGGGATGGCTACTTGTTGGAGTGCTGTTGTCGGCAGCGTAAGTGCTCCTTTTGCTCGTTACATCAGTGTCGAAGCGGCGCTCAAGGGTTGCCCTCATCGCATCCTTAGACTCTGGGGCGGTAAGCGTTCTTTGCCCGGACATAGGGAGCCGCCGCTCACGGAGTCCCAGTTTCTCTCACGCAAATGTACAGCTACTACATACAATACCCGGCTGATGACCTCTACCTGAAGTCTCTGGTTCGTCGTTCCCGTTCCCTTCAGACGGGCGCTTCGCATTGTTTACCAGGCTACACCGTAACTCAGGTGGCCTCTGTCTCTGTGATGGAGACAATGCATCAGGTGAGTGATAATATCCACTAATGCGAGAGTATACAGCCTAAAACGCATTCGCGGACGCTCATGATCAGGGCACCATATCTTACACGAGTGAGCTACGGGCCTGCTACGTAGTCATGTCTATCCTAAGCTGACTGCGAGGATCCGTGCAGTCTACTCCTACCTTGTGACCGATTACGCCAACCAAGATGCCCTCAACTTCATATCGAAGTATGTACTGGTCGATTGCCTCGCTGATATGTCGATGTATGATTGACCCACGATCTCGGCTGCAGGGCACTGGTGGTTATGGTAATCCTAGAGGTCTGATTTCAATCTCTCATGTGCGACGGGACCGCAATGCTGACATGACATCGCTTGAAGGCTATTACCGCCCTGATTGTGCAAAGGTAAAGCTCCAAGCGTAGCGCCACTTCGTACTAGAGCTCACCGATGGCTTGCTTAGCTTCTTCGCAATGCGGATCTATCGACGTGAGTGTGACGTCGATGTTATCAACACAATGGTTGATACATAGTCTAGGCTTCCCGCTTTAGTGAGCAGCAAGAGATTTGTCGTCCTGCCCGTGGTACGTGTCGCAATTGTTACACCATCGTGTAGCCTTGCTGAGCGTCGGTCGACGCAGGTTGGACTAATTGTCACTGAGTTCGGTATGCCCGTCATCGCGTGAACATGGTCTTTTCGCTCAACTCCAGTTAACGTCTACTCCAGGCGTTTCTCTCGGTATGTGTGCCTTCTCACATCTCTTCAGACGGCGGAGCCACTGAATTGTCGGATTAGCCTACTCAGCCAAGGCGTACGATCTTTCCGTCCCCCACGAGATATCTGTACTCATGGGCACGTCTCATAGGTCCACGTACAAGACATTTCCAGAATTGAACAAGATCAAGGTGAGAGCTCGTACCTGTACGGGCAGGTAGTGAAGATTACCGAGTGCCGGATGTGTAACAGGGCCTTTCTCTAGCCATGAACGCCTCAGCGGCATTGACGGACGTCACAATCGCCATAATCCTGTGCACGATACTTCAATGTTCGAAGACGGGAAATGTGAAGTAGGTAGAACCTCTGAGGATGCGCAGACTCGTCAGCTGACGGGTCTGTCTCCACGCAGATCAAATCGACTCGTCAATAAACTAGTAGGTCACCATCACTGCGGCGCTCAGTGCAACTACGAATGCTCATGAACTGGTTGCCAGATTGCCTATACTGTCAATACCGGCCTTCTCACCAGGTAAGCGTGGCACTGCAGCACATCTCCGACGCATGCTCATCCGAACGTCAAGCACCTGCGCTTGCGTCTCTCTCATCACCTATCTCGCCCTCCCCGGTTCTTTCGTCTACATCTGTTTCTTCCTACTCATGGGCAGACGTACGTTGTGAATTTCATGAGTTCGCCCGCGGTGGTTGTCCGCTGACAAACGCCCTTGTAGTCTACTCCAACTCACTTCTCGCAACTCTCAATGCACGAGAGCGCCTGCGAGAAGATCTAACTATCTCGTTCAACGAGATATCCATAGGCCATATGCAAAGCGTACCTCCGTGCCCTGTGCGTCTAGAATTAGACCTCGGCGAAACGCCTAAAGTTGCTTCCACGGCGTTTGAGGTGAGCGGACCACTTCAAGCTGTTGTCATGCACTGGCAGCAACTGACGTCCTCGCGGACTCCATCGAAGACACATCAGGACCTCAAACATTCTCCAATTTGCGTTGAAGGAGAGCACGCACTCGGTGTTCTATCCCGCGTCTCAAGTGGTCAGGATGCAGATGGTTCGGCTCTGGTCCGCACCCCAGCTTCTGTGAGCATATCCGAAACCTGACGACTGTGCTCAGGACCCGACGATGAATATGGTCTAGTAGCAATCACGTAGCTCTAAAGCCTAGCTTCAGTCATGAAACCGCATGGTTTAGCTCCCAGACGGAGTCCATTGGAGGACGCTGTACGGGGAGTGCATACTTATAGGATCCTGGTGGCGCAGGAACAGCGGACCGTGAGCTCACGACCTCACAGCGAAAAGGACTATCGCAAAGATCGGCGTGGGTCTGTGGGAACGCACTGAATATAGATGAACAACGAGAAGGGAAGAAGGCGCACCTGCAGCATGTCCTTCCACGCGTCGGCCCTGTTGCAGCTGACTTGCTTGACGGTGCTGCGGCTAGCTTCAATACAAGTCGATTATGCTAGGAGAAACAGGTGATAGGGTACATCCATCGTACACACTACTGAAGTCAGAATACACGACGAGGTAGGAGAAAAAGAGAAGAATACAAATGCGATAGAATACAAACCATGACGCACACACAATAAACCAGATAGGCGGGAGCCTGTCGGGACGCTGCTAAGGCAGCAGACTACAAGTCCGCATTACGCCACGTCGGATCGACCCACTCGAGGCCCAACAGGTCGAACACCTCCTTCTCCGTCTTCGGGAAGAACTCCTTCGAGTCGTATCGTCGCGTTCTAGAGAAACGAGGGTCCCATGCAGATGTTCTTGTCAGCAAAGTCCGGACTGCAGTATGCGCGAAGCAGACAGACTCACATGCCAGAGCTGTCGAACTTCATCCCGAGCTTGTCCTTCGCCCACTGCCGGATGTCGCGCTGGAACATGATCGAGCCCGTCCTGCGTAAAGGTCGTACGTCCCGTGAGACACCCTGAGACTGAGAAGCGGCGACGACTTACCATCCTATCACCGCAGTCCAATACACCTCCGGAGGCGCGAAGATCAGGTCCAGCCGCCTGCGGCTTCCAGTGTGGAACGGGGACGACGGCGGCATGATGAACACCGTAAGCGCCTTCTCGAGCGAGTCCCAGTGGTGCGTGCGCAGCGGGTTGTGACTGTGGAAGCCCGAGAGGTCTGGTAGGCCCTCCTATGATGAGCGCGCGGATTGAGGAAAGGGAAGAAAGAGCGCAAGACGTACGCATGACGTGCGTGACCATGCCGCGCTCGTGCAGCTTGTGCACGAAGCGCTTGCAGAGGCCTTTCACCTTCGAGGCGTCGGGGTGCGTGAACACGATGTCGACGTCATTGCTCTCTGCCTTGCCTCTCCGGTACCTGCGCACAGAAGGTGTGAGAAAGTGCCGCCAAGTGAGACTCCCGAGCGTAGTGCGAAACGTACCCGCCGACGATCGTCGAGACGCAGCCCGGCTCGAGCTCCTCAAGCTCGCGCATAACCACCCTCCCCATCTCCTCCACCTCCGCGCGAGGAATCCTGGCACAGACATCAGCCCCATGCCTATGCGTGAGCAACCATGAGCGCACTTCTTCGCCAAGTCCTCCCTCAGCCCCAGTGCAACGCGAGTCCAGCTGTCCCCAAGGCCCTCGTCGCCCGTGTGCTTCCCGTGCTGCCACGCAGGCTTGCGCGGCTTCTCCTCGACCTCGACGATCTGCGACTGCTTCGCGATGTCCTCCGGCTCGACGCCATAGTACACTTCGAGGTCGTTGAGGTTGCGCAGGCCGAGGTTGTATAGGCGCAGGGCGGTTGAGGGGCCGATGCCGTAGATCGAGCTGAAGAGGGAGAGGGTCTGGAAGCGTTCCGAGGCGCTGATTTTGCCTGTTGTGGTGAGGTTGAGTGAATTCAGTGTGGTTAAAATACACGGGAAAGTACGAACGAGCTTCGGTAATCTTGCCTGTATCAAGAAACTCGTCAATCTGATCTCAGCCCTATCGTCAGCGTTGGGATGCGTGAAATTTGGTAAGGACGCACCAAGCCGGTTATCTTGACCCCGATGTAAGGGAGCTTCTCGACCTGCTTCACCGACCTAATCTCGTGCGGATATGCTGGCTCGAACGTTCAGTAAGGCCGCGTTAACGGGCTTCCCGAACGAATCGTACCTTTGATAACAGAGGCTGCTCTCTCATAACTCAGCGCGCTCCGTTCTTCGCCCTCAAGAGCACGGCTGCGGCGAATGATGTCCAGCTCTTGCACGAGCGCCTGGTTAGGACAGACGAGTGGCGACGCCCTTTGGCAGGCATATCGCGACATGTAGTTCAGCTTCTCCAGATTCGTCGGGATCGGAGGGTCTGGGGGAAGGAGATTCTCCGGCACGGTGACCACTGGTGCATGCTGCCCCTCTACCGCTGCGGTGGAGCGCCCGGTTTCGTGTTTGACAGAGGTGGAGGGAGAAGATGGCGGAGAAGGCAGTTGTTTGGTTTTGAAGCGCGGAGTGACGGCCTCTGAGTCGCCGTCGGAGCACGCACAGGGCTTGCAGTTGCAGTCCGGGCAGTGCTCGATCGTCGTCTGGTGTAGGTCTTGTATGGCGACGTAGTCGTCGCACGGGAGCGCCTTCCCCTGGTCAACAGAGTCGCGCAGCCATGCGGGTGTGACCACGGCTTTAGTTTTCTGTTGCGACGATGAATAAACCAACCAATGAACATAGCTCCAGTAGACATACAGCAATGCTCCAGGGGATGTTCCGTTCGAGGCGGCGACGCATGCCTATGCCAGTAATGATGACGTCGGCGTCCGCAGCGTTCCTGCAGACGCCTTTGGTATGGCGCTCTGCGAGTCCAAAAAGTTGTGCGATGGTGGCGACATCGAGTTTGGCTTGAACGATGTAGACTGTCGTCTCCGGGAGTGCTTTCTCTATCTTCTGTTGTTTCGCTGGAGGCTGCCGAGACGACTCCTCTCCGGACTGTTCGGAGGTTTGGTGAGAGGCCGGAGCAGGTCGTTTGAATGGCATCGTTGAATGCTGTGATATCTTGTCAATACATTCAACCATCATCAAATCAACCACAGAAAGACTGTCTTGACTCACGGGGATGTGGTTAGGATGCTTCGTCAGTGCAGGATTGTCATGGTGGAAACCAAGTTGCGCTTGACGCCGGGAAGGAGGTTCCAGGCCGTTGAGGCGCCAGGAAATAACCCTCCCGAGAATTCGGTTTCCTTTCGCGTAAAGTACGCTTGACACTCGAAAGTCTGCTCAGATGGTTGTCTTGGATATGAGTACTGAATTGTGTCCGAATATTCCTGGCCAGGGCCACGCAAATTACTCAGACGTACCTCGTGCCATCATGTGGCAGAATGATGCCGGGCGGACCGGCGACGCAAATGCACTGCGAACCACTCGGATCCCTGTAGTTAAAGGCTGCTCAATAGCGAGTATTTCGGGTCTTCTTGCACTGACACTGAGTCTGCCCATGGTTGTCCACAAATAACGTTGAACAGTGAACTTCGGAGCCAGGATAAGATCATCACCTTCATAATAATAGAAGTTAGAACGCACCATTTGTAGCTCTTAGAGAACAAAATTCTTGAAAACCAACTAGCTTCCTACTCACCCTACCAAGTCCCCCAAAAGAGTCTCCATGTCGTTGATGGAGGCTCTCAATGCCTTTTGCTGGCGGAGAAGAGCTTGAAAGCTAGGCTATTCAGGTGGGCCCTTAGTCAGAGAGGTTAACACTTGTGCTTATCATTTGGAAGGCATTTCACTAAAAGGTTACAATAGGCGTTGACGGCTAATCCGGCCCGGAATCCCGGCCCGTTCTACGTCGTTCCGAATCCCATCTCGCGAACTTATACTGTTAGGCACCAAGTCGGAATGGCAACCTTACCATCCTTCTCTCACTTCTGTTCACGACCAACCCGCTGAATATGCCTTACTTTGCGGTCTACGCTCCCGATTACACCGATGACGACGCCATCAACCGCCGTCTTGCCGTCCGCGAGACACACCTCGCCAACGCCGCAAAGAACCCAGCAATGAGTGCGTATCTTTCCTCTCATCATGCGGAGTATGATCCTGATCATAACATGCAGAGCTGGGAGGCGCGATGTTGTCGCCAAACGAGGCCTTGGATACCCCGGACGCGACCAAGAAGATGGCGGGCTCGTTGATGATCTTCGAGGCCAACTCATACGCGGAGGTGAAGGCCATAGTCGAGTCGGACGTGTACTGGACGGGGAACGTGGTGCGTATGCTTCTTCTTGTCACTGGCATCCGCTTGCGTCTGACATCCACCGTAGTGGGACAAGGAGAAGACCGTTATCACCCCCTGGGTATCGCCCAAGCCTCTCTAACGATGGGAGATTAGCATAAGCAGAAGGATATCCTGCTGGAGAAGATACTGCGCAATGTGTGTATTGAATAATCTACCTGCCTCAAATCACGCCCCCACTGGCAAGTCTTGCCGAAAGTCCTTGACTCCCCGGCCGTTCTCGGGTTTGGCATGTTAGAGAGGAGGGCGTACGACCAGTCCTCTCTTGCTGCTACATCTTCCTATATGATTATGCGATCGCAAGATCACAACGCGGTCGCAACGAACGGTTGCATTGAGCCTGAGACGCGCGCACCAGCCCGACAGATAGGTCTGTGTTGAGGCTACCCATCGAAGGTGATGCACATTGCATTCAGCGGCACAACGGTGTCGATGCTTGACTAGTTCGCAGATTGCACATGGTGCGAATTCCTCGTATCGCGCGAAAGAGGTTCTGAATAGACAGGCTCAACGACACGTCGGAATCACCATTATCGGCACGCGATGCACATCTCAAGGAGCGTCAGTAGGTGTTTCACCACTCACTCCCGCATGACTTCTTCAACTCAAGTATGCCGGGAAGGCTTGTATTTCTGTGCTCTACAGTCGTACACAAATAGTGCATTGGCTCAAAGAGCCAGACAGGGGCGGTCCGTCTCGATTCGTACGACGTGCTAGAGGTCATGCCCACGTCGCCGATGTCGACATGCTCACAGCAGCAAAGACAGAACCTTCCGACATATCCCCTAACCATAATTTCTCGGGCTCAACTCTCTCTCCGAGCGCGCCGATGGCCTCACGCAGTCGACACGAGCAATCCGAGCATATAAGTTCCGTGCGTGTGACAACCAGTACGTGGCCTTTCCCGATAGGCATCACAGCTATGAAGGACGGGAACGTGAAGGCGATGGGCGTACCTCGTCCCTCCATGGTGCGACTATCAACCCCAGTGGGCCTGGCGGTCGAGAACCTCCATTGGGATGTGGTTCAGCGACATGGATATTCCTGCTGCAGAAGTACCCGATGTCGATGCGACAAAGGTCGGTCGGCGCGGATGAAACGGGCAGATGTAGAGTCTGGGTAGTGCGGTTGCGGCTACTCTGCGCGTCCGTATACGTTCTGGATTGCATGTGTGCAGTGAGCGGTGAGCTTCGTGATGGTTCAATATTCCGTTGGGCTTGGACTCACTGGACTCTATAGACGCGTCTCCACTAGAAGGAACCGGTTCTATATAACTGGCGCGGTTGGGGAAGCACGCAGGTGCACGAGGAAATGAAGTGACCACGCACCAAGGAATACAAGTCCAACCTATCCATAACGGGTTCTCGAGTCGGTGGCACTACTTGCTGGTCTATCGACTTCCCGTGATAGAGTGTGGCTCTTTGATCAGAAGGGGTGGAAGCGTGGGGGAGAAAAAAGAGTCGTGGACAACTATAGGTGAGATTGAAGTGTTGGCTCATTGACTCGTCGCAAGTATCCGGCTGACCTCACGAAGATGGCCCCGCTCAAGGATGTCGTTATGTCGACAGGGGTACGATACGAAGTCGATAAAGATGTTGGCGATCCGTCGTTGGACTGGGCTGATGCTAGGGAACAGGACGAGACCGCACCTCCTGACCGCGAATCGCCCAACCACAGGAACTTCTGCAACTCCTCGGCGAGAAGCGGACGCTCAGATTTGCAGACGTGTTGCGGACGTTGGTGAGGACAGCCTCGGTGCTGTGGACGACGATGAGGGACCAAAGCGCCACAGTGCGAAGGATGCACAGGACAGAGCAAAGCGCCGCTTCAGACCAGGTACGCGGTCATCGTTCACAGGCGGTTGGGGTCTGCGACTTATACGTAGCACAATCAGCTAGGACAATGACGCTCTGTTGAAGGATCCAAGAGGACCCGTCTTGTGGAAGTTGGGCATGTGAGACCACGACGACAGGCGGGCGCTTATGGTACACCCATCCTTTCTTGCCCTCGGCCCCGCCTAACGAAAATCCCGCACAGCACAGCGATTAATTCTATCAATTTTTTGCTTGCTCCGTATGCTTTTGAAGGCATTGGATCTGGATCGGACCGTTGAGAAGGACGCTAGCGCACTCGAAGCCAGGCACGCCGTTCGCCGCACCGAACCCTCCGGACGTACCCATCCCTCAATTACCCCAAAGCTCCTGTTTGTCGTACGTACTGCGGCCAAAGCGTGCGCGCGGAGGTGAGGCACTGCCACAGGAAATCCGTCATCGTTTGACTATTCAGGAAATAATCATGAAATGGTAAGTGAAATGTTAAGCTCTATCATTCGCCGAAATTTCCGGCGACTGCGCCTCTCTAGGCTAAGAAAAGGTTGCGAGAATATTTCCTAAGGCTGAAAAGGTTCAAACGTATGATTGAGCAAAGTATCTGAAAGTTTGATTCTTTCCTCCAAATTACTTACCATTTCTCGCGTGCGGAAAGGATACGTTCTTTGCAGTGTGCCCCTCAAACGTACAAGCGCGCACATGCAACTCCGCCGACGGGGCTTTGGCCCTCGCTTCGCAACGCAAAAGCACTGCACCGCCTCGAGGGTTCCCTGGCCCCCGATCCTCGCGGACGTGGATCTGAGGCTTCAGTCCTCAGGTCTGGCTGACAATAGGCTCCGCTGCTCCGGTTCCCACCAGCGGCTTGCTTGGTGCAATTGCGCTTTGGCTCGGGAGAGCGCCTGGTTACGCGGGAGTGGCAACCCCCGCCACGGATCCACAGGCCCGCTTGGACTCGAGGCTGTTGGCGATTTCGGCATCGTGTCAGGCGCGCTTGGGACACGGTCACGTTAACGTTCTGAGCGAGCAATGGGTGCGCGTTTTCCTTTGTTCCTCTCTCGTTCGCTTTGGCTGGCCAGGGTTCCCCCGTTTCCCAGTTAAATAGCCCGTCTGTTGGGCCTTTCGGTCCTCAGCACCTTCTATCCCTCTCTCTCATTCTCTCATAGCCTTTAGGCGAAGCCGAGGTTATCGCTTCTTTCAAGGTCCGTTCAATCTTGTTCTATGCCTGGTGCCGGGAATGCTAACTATTGTGACCGCAGCACTCATTCTGTTTCAGAGATCCTCTCAACCACCTCCAACGCTCGCGATGTCTATGGAACGTGCCTCCTCCTCCTCCTCCTCCTCCTCCCCCGTAATGAGCCCGTCCGGGTCAAGCCCCCAATCATCCTCCCCCCGTCTGTCACCTCCACCTACCCCGACAGCGCGCCCGCCCTTGAAAAGGCCATTGAATAGTTTCATATGCTTCCGAACCGAGGGGGCGAAGAACGCTGGCGATCAGAAGGTGTGGTCCAAAGTCTGCGGAGCGATATGGAATGGGATGGACAAGGAGCAGAAGGCTCCATATGGGAGGCGCGCTGCAGAGCAGAAGCAGAAGCACAAGGCGGCGATAGCCTCGTTGCTTGAGAAGCGGCGGTTGGGACTTCCGTTGTCCGAGGAGGAGCAGACGGCGTTGGAAGAGTACAATGAGGGACGGAAGAGTCGGAAGCCTGCCCGGAGGACGCGGAAGATCCCTGCTGCGGTGGACGAGGGTGAAGGTCGTCCGACGAAACGGCGGCGGACAGGGGGCTTGGAGTCCCCAATGTCCTCCGCTCCCGCGTCGGGCTCGCGGGCGTCGTCGGCTCTGGGGCTGTCGATCCCGAGTACACCGGGTTCGACGGCGTTTGGCGGCACCAGCATGCTGCCACCACCCTATCTCGCCGACGATTTGTCCGCAGCGATGCAATCTGGCGGCATGTTGGGGCCGTATCCTCCGCAAACACTTACGGTCGAGCAATTTCCTCCCGCAAGTAATTTCGATTTTTCGTGTCCGCCACCATCCCGACAACAGGGAAGTATGGGTGCTCCGACCTACGACAGAGCTCATCGCCCCTATCCCGTCCGTCGTGCCTCGACATTCGTGCAACACTATAGGCCCTCCATTCCCATGCTGTCCCATGCCTCGCAACAGGGGACATACGTGCAGTCTGGCCCCTCGCACCACAATGGTTTCGTCCACAACACCTTCCCGCCGCCGATCTCTGCTCCTGCTCCCTGCTATCTTCCACCTTCGTTGGGTATGAACCACGCCTTAAACGAGTCGATGATCGCTGTGGAGACGGATACACTCTGGCAGCCTCCCTTTCTTCAGCCTCAGTCTGCTCGTTACGAGGATCAGAACTTCTCTGCAGGGTATGCGGTGGTGGAGGCAGGGGCATGGACCGGCACCGGAATGCCAAACTTCGGCGTCGCGTTGCAGCCCCAAGCTGCGGCGTCCAGCACCACCGGGGACATCGATTTTGGATTCTCCTTGGAAGAGTCTCTGGACACGAACTTCGGGGACTTGCCCGACCTTGGGTTGCTCCCGGCTGAGGGCGGGGATGGGATGGAGGGTGGCTATGGGTTCGTGGGCGGTGACGTTGCGTACGACGGGCAGTATGAGGCGTACGACGCTCATCCGGGACCTGAGTACGGTGGATACCATCTCGGCGTTTGATTACCTTATGTTTTTGCCTGGCTCCTATTTGTTTCGGATACATGGTCTAGTTCCCATCTCGCTTCTCTCCTAGTACATACCCCGCACACGGCCCTTCATCTCTTCCTCGTATATTAGCTTCTCGTCTCTTCTGTGTCTTGTATATAGATCTTTGACTTGTACTGGTAGCTATCTCTGTGAATGTAGAATGCTTCTGTCTTCCAAGCATTATGATTGTTCGGAAGAGAAATGTGGTTTCAAGGTATGCACTCCTTGATGTTTCACTTGCCATATTGAGACAACCCCAGAACACCGCCACCTCGCTTAGACTTTCGCTGTCCGAATGGGTGAGGTCGAACTTACCGTACTCACTCCCTGCCTTGAGACATGTCTCAGCCCCGCTATCAACCATCAATAGCTCATGGACTGAACTTGTCGTAATTGCTGAAATCTCGGTGTATCTCACCCTTCTTCATCCTTATCGGCTAGACCGCACCCCAACTTGATCGGATGCGACGGCCGAAACGTTCACATCAAATTCCTAACACGAGGTCTCTCTCCAACTTCTTCAAATTCTGCGCCGCCACGCACCAGGTTATGTATGGATTGATATGAGGAGCCGGCATCGTGCCGGACGGGCGCAGAACATCATGTGGTGCGCTCTTCCCCCCGGTCTTTCGAGCCGCTCAACATGCCACCGTAACTGAAGACCAGGCGCAGAGCCGATAGGCTAGGATAGTCTCTCGCTGACGTACAAATCCCGCCTGGAGGGCGCCATGGGCCCGAGGTTCCATAAAACTGCACCGGGTCAACGCGTTGAAGTCTCACCACTCCCACCCCAGCAGCGACGTTCATACCTACTAAAGTCCCTAGAGGCTAGGTCGCAAATTCACGCCTTCAAGAAACGACATCATGTCAATGAACGAGTCGCCGGCGACAGCTCACACGACCATCCACGACCCCGAGGCTGCCGCCGTCCAGGACAACCTCGACCATGACGACACGACAGTGGCAGATCCTCGTTCAGAGGTCGTGTCCTTGACGGACCAGACGAACTTACTCCCGCGCAAAAAAGTCATGGCGGTATTTTTCGGGCTGGCGCTCTGCATCCTAGTCTCATGCCTCGACTCTACCATCGTCGCGACCGCGCTCCCGACCATCTCAGCAGCGTTCAATGCTGGTTCGGTCGTCTCTTGGGTACCATCGGCGTACTTCCTCACTTCGACCGCGTTTCAGCCACTCTGTACGTATCTTTGACACCTCATGTGCAGCGGAGCTCCATCCATCGAACCACAACTCACACCTGATCTAGATGGGCGCTTTAGCGATATTTTCGGCCGAAAGGCAGCTCTCTGCCTCGCGATGGGCACGTTCATGATAGGCAGCCTCGCCGCGGGCTTTGCGCGGACGATCGTGCAGCTCATCATTCTACGTGGCCTCGCAGGGGCCGGAGGAGGGGGCATCGTCAGCATAGTCCAGATCGTCATCTCGGACGTCGTCTCCCTTCGCGACCGCGGCAAGTACCAGGGCATTATTGGAGTCGTGGTTGCGTTTGGTTTCGCCGTAGGCCCACTACTTGGTGGTGTGCTTGCAGAAAAGGCGGGTTGGAGGTGGTGCTTCTGGATCACGCTGCCCATCTCGGTGTGTGCGGTGGCGTTTGTGCTACTCGTATTGCCGCTCAAGCGGGTGGAAGGCAACATCGTGAAGAAGCTCGCGGTCATAGACTACCTAGGAAGCGCCTTGACACTGGCAGGATGTACGCTGGTTATCCTCCCGCTCATCTGGGTAGGCTCATTTACTCCGTGTCTCGAGCGCAGACACTGAAAGAATTTTTCACAGGGTGGAGTGACCTTCCCTTGGTCATCTCCGGCTGTCCTGGCACCGCTTTGCTCAGGAGTTCTCGTCGTCGCGCTGTTCTGCTTCTGGGAATGCAAGGGTGCACGACTCCCTATCGTTCCCAGTACGAGTTAGATCGCTTGCATCGTCGATGGATGATTACTGACTCCCATTGCAGTGTACATCTTCAAGCAAGTCACCGTCATCGGGGTGTACATCACGATGCTCGTCAAGTAAGTCATACGCTCCATCTCATCAATCGAAGAGCACTCGTTTACGGACCACTCCATAGCGGCTTCGTCTTCTACTCGTCCATGTTCTACCTTCCGCAGTACTTCCAAGTCGCGCTCAATTATTCAGCGGTACGATCTGGGGTTTTCCTCCTACCGGTGCTCGTGAGCCAGACGCTTGCGAGCTTCATCTCCGTACGTCCACAGACGACTGCCACGGAAAGACCTGCTGACTTGAAGCCATCTAGGGCCAACTGATCACATGGACTGGCAGATATAGGGTACGTATTGGGGTATCTCAGAACCACGCAATACCTGACCAATAATATGCAGACGAATATCTACTGCGGCTTCGCAATTTGGACCGTTGCATGTGGCTGTCTCTCAACAGTCACGCCCTCCACTCCGCAGGGCCTCCTCGTCTTCTTCATGCTCATCGCAGGGACTGGCGCTGGTGGGGTGCGTATTATATTCCCGGTGACCTGGAACGCTGGTAACTGAATAGTGTTCCTCTCTAGACCCTGCAAACCACCACAGTCGCTGCGCAAGCCAGCGTACCCAGGCGTGATATGTCTGTCGTAACAGCTGTCCGAAACGTGAGCCATTCTATCTTGAGCATGTTACTCAACGCTTACAGGGAATCGGCAGTTTATCCGACTACTTGGAGGCACGTTCTCTCTTGCGGTCGGGGCAACCATCATGTACGTCGTCCTGGCATCTACCTCAATCTTCATGGATCACTCCTAACGCGATCATGAATAGCAACAACTCACTCCGCCACACGATGTCCTCACTCAACCTACCTCCTTCTACAATCGCGAAGGTCGTTAATGACCCCACAATTCTCGGCGCCCACACCTCTGCGACCGCTTCGAGCCTCTCTGACCTCGGCCTCTCCTCCGCAGTAGCCAGTCGCATCCTCGACGCGTACATTCGTGGATTCCGCACCGTCTTCGTGCTCAACGCCAGCCTGAACGCGGTCGCGACCGTCGCAGCGATCTTCCTGATAAAGCACACAGAACTCACGAGGGGCGACGAAGAAGAGCTAAAGAAGAAGGCCGCGGAGGAAGAGGCACAGAGGTCAGAGAAAAGTAGCATTGTAGGTGCAGACTCGGACATCAAAAGACACCACAACGAGCACGAACTCGACGAAAAGAAGCAGTCGTCTGCAAGTGCAGTATGAACTTCCTCTTCCGTGTTTCTTGATCTTCTCTTCGGGCCATAGATACCTTTCCATACATACACTTACGATTTTGGCCTCGACGCCTCGACGACAATAGAATAGAGAGCATATTGCGATAGATTTGTGATATCGGCTACATTGTGTGTACAACAATATGTAATGCGAGAGTTGGGGCGAGTGCAATGCGTGATAGCAAGAGTCCGTTTCGTGAGCGTTTTCATGTTCATCTCTAGAACAAGCCCTGTAGAGCATCGTCGCCCGAGGCCTTCAGCGCGTCCCGAGCCTCCCGCGCAGGACGGGCGATAGATGGTTTTTCGTTCGCGGCACTTTCTTGTGCCTTCTGCGCGACCTTGCGCAAGACGCCGAGTTTCTGGAAGACGTTGGGACCCTCTGTTTCGTCCTCCTCCTCGTCTGGAGCGACCACTGCGCGGATGCAGTGTGAAGCGAGCACAGACTGTGGCGTTCCAGCAACAAGATGTGCACTGTCAAGAGAGTATATGAGTGACAGTTCTCTCCAGCAATGGTCAGGTGCGTACGTGATGATCGGCTTGACCAGATCCTCGAAGATTGAGAGTGCAGCGAACACAGCAGCCACAGAGCGGTAGTAGGTGTCTGACAATACGTATTTAGTCGATGTAACAGGGTAGGGACGGTGTTACTATACCTTCGTGTTGCTCCTTGAAAGCCTCGGTAATGAGCTCTGCGCAAGCTTCGCGGGCTTTCTCTCCGACATTTGCCCCGGCGCTACGGACGACGCGAGAGAGAGCGAGAACCAGACTCGCCGCAATCTCATCCTCATTGCTCTTGGCCCCGGTGACGAGTTCGGTGACGACGGGATCGACACGCGGTTGACTCTTCATAAGTACGCCTAGCGCCCGAGCAGCCCGTGACCGCACAGCAAGACTGGCGGGATCACTAGCGCTCTTGACGAAAGTACGCTGCAGCTGCGGGAAGAAGGGCTTGACGAACGTCGGGATTCGTTCGAGCATAGTCGTAAGTGCGCTGAGGATAGCAGTCTTGACTGCTGGAGGGTACGTCGTTGCTTGCGTGGCGACACGGATGAGGGGACCAGTGAAAGGTACGACAAAGGGCTTAATCGCGCTCTCCTCTGTTCGCTCCACGAGGTCGCCGATCGCATAGGCTGCTTGCTCGCGCTGCTCGTTGCTGCCGGTAGTGAGACCAGCGATGATGATAGGGACAGTCGGCGATACACCTTTTGGGAGACTGAAGCCGGGGACGTAGGTACCAGGGGCACCCGTGCTCTCGATGGTGCGACGGAGGGTTACGACCAGCGGCTCCAACTCGTCCTTGGGAATCGACTTGACGAAGACGTCGAGGGCATTCCAGGCAGCAGTGTGCACCGCGACTTCGCGATCGTCGAGAAGCGACACAAGCTGACGAATCCAATCGACGCGATAGAGGGAAGAGTCTAGGTCTGTCTCCTCACAGAAGATAGCGAACAACTCGCAGCTGCTGACGCGTCGTTTCACTTGATCATGCTTGGCCCTGGAACGAAACCATGAGTTCAGCACTACGGTGACTCTTCTAGACATACCATTCAAGGAGCAACAACATCAGAGTGTTGAGACCCTCAGGATCGGAGATCGAGGCCATCAATGCACGTATGGCTTCGTCGACCGCAGAATTCAACTCCTCGTCTTCCCGAACTTCCTGGCCTTCGCGCATCTTGACGAGGGCGTTGAGAATGACGGTCAGACGCCTGCTCAAGGCAGACCCAGCAACGGTAACCAGAGACGCTAGTGCTCGAGCGTTGAATGCCGACATAGGTATAGCAGTGAGGGTGGGAATAAGGATGGGGAAGACGGTACTAGCCCGGACCTGTGGATGATGTGAGCATAGTTCCCCAAGGCAGCTGGATTGTGACGTACCGCCATGACTTCTTTGAGTGCTTGTAATGCAGTGCCCGAGCTCTGCCCTGGTTGACGAAGCGCTTCCAATAGAGTGGGGATCGTCTCGTCGATAGCTCTTGCTCCGATGTGTTCCTGAAGCGTATCGAATGCCTTCGCAGCTGCCGACCGAACGTTGGCTTCGTCGTCCACCAAAGACGCACGAACGATCTGGATGATGGCATCCTCTTGCCCTTCCCTTTGGTTGTCTGTGGTACTGACCCTGCAAGGGGTGTCAGAGACGGCACCTGGCACAATAAAATGTACGTACATCAACTCGCAGAGCATCAGGCATACTCCTTCTCGCTTGCGTGCATCTGGTGAGTTCGCGTTGTTGCGCAGGATCGCGACAACCTCTGACAGCAACTTCTCGCCCGACTTCCGGCAAAGCTCTGTGACAGTACGACCACCGGTCTGAGAGGGGTTAGTCGATCTTGATACGACATTGATGCCAACCTGAGTAGTCTTACCTCTTGCTGGTCGATCTCGTCGCTCGTAAGCAGCTGGATAATTTGCGAGGTGAGCTCCGGCAAGATCTCGCGCACTGACCGTGTGTGAGCAAACAAGATACCCCGGGATAGATGTGATACTCACCTGTCCTGGGCGTGTTGTGGACCAATGCCTTCCAAATATGCACGGATGACTGGCGCACAACATTGACAGAATCCTGCCTGGCCAGGTAAAGGGCGGAGAGGATACGATCGCGACGCTCTTGGCCAAGAACTTCGACAAGCGCCTTGCGCGATGTTTCCGCCAAAGCAGTCTCTTCGACTTCCTCGTCTTCCTCGATCTCCGCCTTGCCACTGATACCGGAGACCTTGAAAAGAAGCTCTCCGACGAGGGTAATGGAGGATTGCTGCGGTGAAGTCATGAACAATACACTCATGCATGAGGAGACGTGCAGAACCTACCCTGATACGCCATCCGGGATCGAACATGCCACGCTCGAGCTCTGGCAGAAGCAAGTCGATGGCCTTGCTCGAGTAGTTGTTGACCATCATGCGACCTGCGCGCATGGCGGCCTCTCGCACGTAGTCTTCCGAGTCCGAGAGGCCACTCAAGATGGGAGGAATGATCTTGGGGAGATGAGGCTGGAAGCGGGCACCGAACGTCGCAGGAAGGAAGACGAGCAAGGACATGAAGCCTTCCCTCACGGTACTACGAGGAGACTGGGCGTTAGCGATGATGTCCGGCAGCAGCCCTTCCATACGCTCCATCCCAAGACCAGCGAGGACTTCGCTGAGTCCTTGGGCAGCTCCTTGTCGATCGACGCCGGACGTATCCGTCTTGAGTGTGCGTAGCAGTCCAGGAACGAGGTCTGGGAAGTGAACTTCTCCCAATCGCTCAACAAGTGTCCCGAGCGCCTTGGCAGCGGTGGCACGAGCTTCTGGCACAGGGTCTACCAGAACGACGTGTACCAGAGGGAGGAGACGTGACAGATACGGAACGAAGTCCTTCGAGTCGGTGAGTGATGCAAGATTGCCGACGATCTGGGCAGCTTTCTTCTTGGTATCGGCACCTCGTTCGCGAAGACCACGCTCGATGATGGGGATGACCTGACGGAGGTGAGGTGTGATCAACTGTGTTCGAACTCATATTACTCACCAGAGCCAAGGAGGAATGGTCGATGTAGTGCATGAACGACGTCTTGATCAGGGCGGTCAGCGCATTCGGTGTCTTTGCAGGGTCGACCATGGCCTTCAAGAAGACTGGCACTAGGGACTGGATCTCCGGGTTGCTGATAACCTCGCCGAACTGCTTGAGCGACTTGTTCGCAGCCGCGCGGACTTGTGCGTGTGAATCCGTCAAGACTCCGGTCAGCCGTGGGATGACGATAGGCAATGACTGAGAGAGCTGCTTCGGGGCACAATATGCCATCATACCCAGAAGCTCAATAGACCCTTTCTTCGTGCGCCACTGCTTCTCGTCCAGACCAGAAAGCAATGACGGGAGGACAGTCTTCAAACCATATCCAGACATGTTCGCCATGATGACCCTTGCCGTATCCTGGGTTGCCTCACGCACATCCGGAGTGCCATCACCAAACGAGTTGAGCAGGAGAGGAAGAATGTGGATCACGTAGGGCTCGAAGAGGCGTCCCAAAATAGTCGTAAAAGTCTCGAAGGCGAACATGGCCCCTTGACGCGGTTCAAACCGCTTCTTGTCCTCAGCGGCTGCACGAAGACGATCGATGATGTCGTACTCTTTAATCGAGGAGATACCCAGTCCCTTGACGACACCCGCCAGGCCATAAGCAGCGCCTCGCCTTGCCGCATACGACGGTGAGTTGCAAAGCTCGTCAAGCAAGCGGTCCACAAGCTGGGATGGCGGAGCCTTCATCACCTTCACGAGCGGCGACAGACACTCTGAGACAGCTATCTGGACTTGTTCCGCGGGTGTCTTCAGAGCTCCCACCAAGCGCTCGACGATCGAAGGCAGGCGAGAATCTGAAGGATCAAGGTGACGCGCGAGACGACCAATGAGGATAACAACGGCCTCCTTGATCTGGTCCGACGCCTCTGTTGCTGGTCCAGTACTCGCAAGCTCAGCTTCAAACATAACGATGAGCTCCGGCAAGCGCGTGGATCCATGGAGGTCAATGACTGTCGTGCCGCAGCGAAGCATCCCCCTTCTGACGTCCGCGTTTCGGTCTCCAAGGGCCTGATCTTGGATCAAAAATTTGAAGAACGGCTCGACATCCTCAGGAGTGAACGCGGGTGCTAACAGCTCGAATGCGCGAGACACCGCCACACGTGCAGGCCAGGGATCTGTGCGACCGACGCTCGATGCGATGAGCATTCCCTGAAGTTTCTGTTAGCTTGACTGACTGCTACAGTATGAATGACTCACGTATTGGTCAAATTCGGGCGCGAGAACTTTAGCCTACGATGGTAGTGAGTAAACAATGCGATAATTATGTAGTTGCTTGACTTACCCTCTCGCGATAGAAGTCCTCCAACGTCAACAGAACCCTGCTGATAGATCCTGGCCAGTACTCGATGACAGCATCCGCAACGGCCGATGCGGAGCACGAGCGGACATAGGCATTCTCGTGTTCTGCCGGAACATTGAGTTGTCTATATAGTCAGACGACAGATGATGCAACATACCAAGGTATGGCAGGAGGTCTGGCAAGAATGTCTCCGGAACGTCTAACCCGTTGTCTTCCCAGATGCGGTTGGCAAGTCGTGCGTTCTGCTCGTCCTCGTCGTGATATGCGATCCACAACTCAGGCGACCAGTCATACTCCGTGAGGTCGAACGGCTACGAAGTTTTGATAATCAGTACCAAGGGCAATCGACTGCATACATTTATGAAGACAGTACCTGGAGTGCCTGGAGGCACGACGTCCGCACGTAGACCTCCTGGTAGAGCGTACCGAGGAGGAACTCGGAGGTCTCTGCCTTCGTAGCGCTCTCTTGCATCGCCTGGCCGATATCGATGAGAGCAGATGAGGCATCCTTGGCGAGCTTCGGCTGGTGACGGATGACATGTATGAGGTCTTGGACGGTGCTCGTACGCGGGAATGCCGGATCGAAGACTAGGTCGTATCAGTATGGCGCAGTGGATGCACAGAAGGTTGACGAAATAACACACATTCGCCACAGTGGAACTTGATGATGTCTAGAGAGAGCGCGATTTGCTCGAGAGGGTCATCTTCTTCCTCGATCGCAATGCCTCCCTTCAGGAGGACCCGGCTCAGTAGAGGAGAAGCATAGCCGTATGTTGCAGCATCGAAGGGGCTCTGTTCAGAAAGCGTGCGGAGGCGATACAACACCCGAATGACGAGAGCTGCGTGAGAGAGAGATCAGGTTTGAGTAGACAATACGAAATTAGGCTGACGCACAGTTGAGTGGCTCAATTGTGAAGTCTTCGGGGATACCCGCCATCTCGAAGCTTCGCAGAGTAGCAACGCCAACCCACTTTCGGTACGTGTCCAATCGCTCAGAGCAGCACTCGGACAGCATCTGCGAGACGGCAGTCAATGGAGGAGTCACATCTCCGTCACGAACTGCACGCTCACCAAGTAGGTCTCAAACGATGCCTCCCCAACGAGAGTGACGGCCTTGCCGAATGCACCATTCCTCAACAACGCGCTCAGGTCCGAGACAAACCTCTTGATCTGCTCAACCTCCGCAGCAACTAAGCTCCTTACCAAGTGCAGCCCCTGCTCCACTTGCGCCTTGATACCGGCGATGCGCTGACGTATAATAGCCTCCTTCTCGAGCTGAGCCTGGACGAGCGCCTGGTCCTGTTTCGATAGCGTCGTGTTCTTGTGCTTGCTCGCGATCGACTTCCTGACCTCTGCCTCCCACTGCGCATCCTTGTACCCCTTGCCCTTCTTTACGGGTGCCTCTTCCTTCTTAGACGCGAGCACGTCGACGTAGGTCTGTCCCTCCGGGGTCGCCCAGATCCCTAAGTCGTCCTCCGTGAGGGATTGGACAACGTCCGCCTTGAGATTTGTGCGGATCTTGTCGATGACCCTGGGCAGCACAGCGTCGGGAGCAACGAACGCCAGTGTTGTGATGGCGCGGAATCCTGCTTCAGTAAAGCCTGGGAGTGGCTGCCGCATAAATATTAGTCAATAAGGCACAAGTGACCGGAGCGGGAGCATACCTTAGACTCCACATCGATCGCACTGAAGACCTTATCCAAGATGATGTCCGCATGAGCGGTGACGAGGTCATGAGGGTCAACCTTCGCTTTCTGACACAACTCGATCCAGACCGGGCCGAGGTTACCAGCTGCAGCAGCGTGAGTTCTGAACATCTAGGAAGAAAATGTGGCGTAACTGACAATGTCCGGGGTGGTGGGCGACTATGTCCCAGTCCCATAACAGCCGTGCCTTGATGTCCTCCGGGCAGTCCTCTCCCAATGCCGTACACGCTAGGAAGAACGCGGGAAGGCGCTCTTCCTTCCTTGGGGTGGTGTCCTGCTCGTCATTGGCTGCAGTCGCCTTGGAGCGAGGCTTCTCTCGCGAGAAATACGTGGATGCCGCGGCCAGTGCAGCGAGATTGATATGTTCAGGGAGAGTCGAAGCCAGGCGCTCGACAGTGCTGAGTGTCGACCTTCGAATCTGAGGCGACGAGCCTTCCACAGCTAGGTGCAGGAAGATCGACCCGAGCGACGTCCTGCAGTCTCATATTAGCAAGATGTCATCCCTCATGGCCTCGTAACTGACGAACCGCGTGTGTTCGTCCTTCAAGACTTCGTCCTTCGAGAACACGAGCACGGCTTCGCTCGCGCGGAGTAACCATGTCTCTTCCTCCTCGCCACTCAGCTTCTGGTAGACCTTATCCCACAACAGAAACGACGGCTTCGGATGGGCAGTTGATATCGATTGCAGAGTAGCATTGTGCGAGATCACATCGTCTGGGAGAATAAGACATAAGGTATAGAACAGGAGATGATGCCAGAAGAAGGAAAGTACCAAATTGCTTCGAACGAGCAAGCGGACCAAGCAGAATAGCTGTGGCTACATAACCTTCAAGTGGGCCGGCTACGGCGTTCAAAGGATTTCCCGAAACGGTCTTGAGGTTGGTCTCGAGCGATGGGATAGCGGCCTTTGCAAGTGAAGCTGAAGCCGCAGTGTCGATATTACCGATCTCCCATAACGCGCTGCCCACAAGCGAGCAGAAGGCTCGCCGTACCACAGGCTTTGTGCTTGTCATTTCCTTCGCTGCAACGGTGGTGATATCACCCGGAAGAGACGTCGCACGCAAAGATTGGACCAGATGTGGAATGAGCGATCTACCCAGCGCAGCTACGGAGGCGTCGTGTGTTTCCTTCGCCAGGAGTGGAAGACTAGTCTGTACGATCTGGGTTGAAACCGACTCAGAGGGAGGAATGGCGCCAAGCATGGTGTACAGCGCAAGCCGATGGTCAGGTCCAGCAGTCTTGCCAGCCTTTGGTAAGCTCAGCAGCTCGTTGACGGTATGTTCAAGATCGGCAGAAGACGAGGTGCGCTTGATGAGCACGTTGAAGAGCGCGACTGAGCTGGATCGGACGACGTGGTTGGACGATTTTGCACTATTGAGAGCAGGGTTGAGCAATCTACGGAACGCATCTCCTTCTACTGGATGCGAGTACGGTGGTAGAAAGTCGGCGATCACTGTGAGACGCGTGAGTGAACATCACGGATCCCCTCAATTATAACAATGAGTACGCACCACTGAGAGATATCTCGGGTGAGCGTAGAAGTGCCTTCTCCATCGCAGGCAGAATGGATCCAGAGAAGTCCTCTGGTGTGACCGATGATTGGATGAAATCATGCAATGCGGACGAGATGTGAGCAGGAACAGGCGTCCTAGACATCAGAACCGCGCTGGTGTACAATTGAATGACTTCGTTCTGTTTGACCACATGAGGGCAAGGAACTGGTCGTGTTCAAACCGCTTACCTTGATTGAGGTATCTATATGCTTGAGGCTTTCGTCCTTGACGTGCTTGAGTCTGAGCGTGACGTCTACGGAGATGCCGAGAAGTGGTACAACGATGAGCGGAGATGGAAGCGACTTCGTCAATTCAAGCAACGTCTTCATGACAGCGTGAAGATTTTCTGGGCTCTGTAGATAGACATGAGTGGACCCGGATGTACCTTGAGGACGGACGTACATAGCGTAAAGCACGTCTTGTGCGAACCCGAGCGCTCTTCTGCAGCGACTTCTTGCTACGAGTCGAAGGATCGAGTATCATATCCACTAGGGACGCCATGATTCCAAGCAACGCGGTCCAGCAGCGAGACTGGGGGAAATCGGGGTTGCACTCGAGGCACGCGACGTACAGTCCACAGCACCAGTTGAGGAGAACGAACATATCCGCGGCCGCATGCGAGCTGCGCACAAGGACGTTCACCCTTGGAATTGCAGCGGAAAGAAGATGTACTCACCTCGACCGTTTGTGTATCCGCCCGACCTCGTGCGACATCCATCCAAGGACCTGCTCTGCCACACCAAACTTGCTCTCGTTCGGCTCTCCCTGCGGTGTTCCTCGCAGCTCGTCTCGTCGGACCATCGCAACCCCCACTTCCTCTACCGCTTCTCGAGACTCTGCGTCGACATAACGGGGGTATGTGGACGTGAGTAGTTTGAAGACGTCCATGATCTGGGATAGGCTGAGATCTGCGTGCGGAACCGCGTCAAGCCCAAACCTTGGAGTTCACGAGATGAAACGTACCGCCATGTTTCGCTAGCACAAGCAGCTCCTCCCTAAGAAACCGTACCCGAGCTTTGGTACTGCTCGTGAAGAGCATTGTCTGCGCCGTACGCATCGCGCCTGACCAATCCTTGAGGATATTTTCTCTTCGCCATCCAGATCCAGCGGCCGAATCGTTGTCATCGCCGGATGCACTTGTCGTCGTAGAAGCTAACCAGGACTCTATCTCAGACCTTCCCATCGCGAGGGGGGTGAGGAGGAAAGGGCGCAGGAAGAGTTGGCGAACCTTGAAATCTGGATTTGAAAGACGTTAGGAATGCGAGGGCGTCTGTACTCGAGTCAAATAAGTACTATTAACTTTACGGTACCGCACTTACTTCAGACTGCGGCATATAAGAACACACTATCACTAGGCCATAAATGAAGCATCAAATTCGGGGTTTAACTTCGTTGTTACCTGTTAGTGACATGTGCTCTTACTCCCAGGGTATTGGCTGTGTAGCTTTGGATTCTCCTTACTTTCTACCACCACGACGGGGTACCACTTCTCACGATACAGTAACGGCGATGTCTAGAAATCATCTCGACGTGAAAGCTATCCTGGCCACGGCTACTACGTGGTCAGAGTCAAACGAATCGGTTAGGGGTCCATGGCTTCTGCATACTGCGCGTATACTGACCCGAATATAGGCGTTATTGGAGCCATTCACACACATTTACTCGGTACCAGGCAAGGAGATTAGAGGACAGATGATAGAGGCATTCAACTCGTGGCTTCAAGTGCCCGAAGACAAGCTTAAGGTGATATCGAAGGTCGTGAGCATGCTGCACACCGCGAGCCTGCTGTATGTCCCTGCATCATTGTGATTATGTTCCGCACAATGACTTAACCGCAGCATAGACGACATCGAGGATGACGCCCAGCTGCGGAGAGGCGTACCAGGTGAGCTCAGATGGCATAGCGCTGGTTCCTCGTGTCTAATACTTAGTAGTTGCCCACAAGATATATGGTATCCCGCAAACGATCAACTCTGCGAATTACGTCTACTTCCTTGCGTATCAACAGCTCTTTGCGCTTCGCTCCGGGATTGGTGTCGATGCGGAAACATCTTCGGACGCAACCAAGCGTCTCGTTCCTTTCAAGGAGCTTGATCGGATTGTTACAGGTATGCCGGCGACTATTGTCGTGGATAACTCGACGGACTCATCCTCTTATCCCAGAGGAACTCATGTCGCTCCATCGGGGACAGGGATTGGAGCTACTGTGGCGCGACTCTCTTCAATGCCCTACGGAAGAGCAGTATGTCTCGATGGTGAACGACAGTACGTGACCTTGCGCACCTGCTCGTGCTGGGGTATACCAACTGAGCGTAACACAGAGACCGGAGGACTGTTCCGCGTGGCCGTCAAGCTTATGATGGCCTGTTCTACTACGAACATCGACGTGTGAGTGCCCAGCTCGTTCGACGCATGCACGCACCTCATCTCCGCTGCAGAGACTATGTACCTCTTGTCAACCTGTTCGGGATCTACTTCCAGATCCGAGATGACTACATGAACTTGCAGAGCACACAGGTCCGTCCGTTGGTTGAGTCTGTGGACGTTGACCTCACATCGCGAGTAGTACACTGAGAACAAGGGCTTTGCCGAGGATCTCACGGAGGGCAAGTTCTCATTTCCCGTCGTGCATGGTGTCCGAGCGGACGCATCCAATCGGCAGATACTGAGTAATTGCTCCCTATTTCGTGATGATCCTTTCACAGTTACTGACATCGATTCTCCTACAGACGTGCTGCAGAAGCGTCCTACTACACCAACTCTGAAGACACACACGATCAACTACCTACGCGATCACACCAAGTCATTCGACTACACCCTCGACGTCATGGAAGACCTGGAGACACAGATCAAGGTCGAGATCGCTCGGCTTGGCGGCAACCCCAAGCTCGAGAAGATCATGGATGCATTGCACGTCGAACGGCAGACCTAGTCCGCACAATGTCAGGAATCTCAGTCTCATTTCATAGCAGTATACATATTGTTCCGCCTCGTCATTGCAATACAACCCGCGCATCTATTCCGAGCCGTTCAAGATCACTTCCTGCTTCTACTGACTCGCGATTGCGACCTTGGTGCGCTGCGCAGGTGCCTGCCCTACGCGGTGACCTGTCGTCCTGGGGTAATTGATTTTGACACCACGGCCTCCAGTAGTTGAATACTGGGGGCCTCTATGCATTTGTAAACCGGATACAACCTGCGTTACAGCTCACGCCGTAACCAGGGAGCATCGCCCGTTTACGACTGTCAGTATCTGTGAGTGTTTCTTCTTATCTGCGTGTACTGAAATCATACTCACATGCGCAAGAACTAGTTGCCGAATACAAGTAAAGACCGTCATGGGCAAGTGCCAGTCAAGGCTGCCCGAGCCTGTGAACCATAACGATGCGCGCCAAGAGTCAGATCAGCAAGAAGGTTATGCGGGGCCGATCAGGAGCAGCGAGACGTACAAAGACGCCTCATGGCTAACGTCCGACGTACCTCGGCCAGGATATCCCCGCCGCGGTAGTGGAAATGAGGTAGTGAGGAGTTCATTGTGGACCTTCCAGCGGTCAAACTGTCCTCTTTATACACTTTCCCCGAAAGCACGAGATATCGAGGTCGACTTGTGTCTTCCCATGAAGTTGGTGCTGCGTCGCTTCGTCGCTCGAATTATCTGAACTGCAGCACAAAGGCAAGATCGAATGGGGTACGCTGTGGTAGCTGCAGCATTCGTGATGAACTGCATGCTGATTTGTGAATGACCGCCGGTTCAGCTGTTCGGAATCAAAATGAACGTACGCCTCTCCGCTCACGCCACGAAACTGCGGAACAGGATGCTACGTCTATCGCTGGTTGCTTCTAGTTGCCCATGATTCACCCGCCTTTCCCATGATGATCCTGCGGTAGGATATTCGTATGCGTCTTCTACGTGCTACGGCGGTGACCACATGTTAGCGGTGTGTGTTGCTCTGCAGCCATGGGTCTTCTTCGTCTAGACGTCTCTTGCAAGTCCTGGAGGCCATGCAGCTCTGGGCGCTCCAGCAGCGCATGCGGGGGAAGGGCGATTGCGCAGCTGCTGTCTAACCTGACAATTAAGCAACAGTTGGACGTTGGACGTTGCCAAGTGGCGCGATGGTTCAGTCGTCCTTGTCGATGACGGCATGACGTGCTTGCCTTGAAGGGATCCTCGACTACTGTAGTCGACCCATCTAGAACCAGCGCATATGCAGCCACAAGATACATTGGAATGTTGTTTGTACAGCGTTCAGTAGTGATACAGATACATGTGATGACAATGAGAGCCCAAATATGACCAGAAGAATGGCGAGGACACCGGTCACTGCCTTTGCAGTGGCCTTGAACGACCGAGACTCGAGACAGCAGTTGCAAAACAAAACGAGAGACAGCCGCGACGGAGCCGCACAACGCCCGCGGAGAGCAGGACCAGGACTGATCACCAGACCCGACCGGACTCACGCTCGAGCGTGGCCCACGCTGCGCGGGTGCAGCTCTCGCACCGTTCGTGGATCAGGTTCAACACCCTCCGGCACTCGCGAGGAACCTGCCGAACCGACGTTCTGGTTAAAACACCGATCACTCCGTGTCCGGAAAATTTCTCAGGCGCACCTTTAAGCAGGTGCACGTCCGCTGCCCCGGTCGGTGTTTGTGTGCGTTGCTGAGCGCACAGCTGGGGGAGCCGCAATCCGTCTTGTTGCCGCTCTCGTACAGTTTGACGTAGTGCTGATTGTGCGGGACCGGACAGTTAGAAGGAGTCCGGAAGCATTTCGATGCTGGATGAAGATAGCGCACCTCGCAACCGCGGTGGTAGTTTCCGAAGCTGCCGTGATGGGGGAAGAAGGCCGATCAGTATTTACATGAGGCCCACCGTAGTCCGAGTCACATTGCTACTCACCACTCAATTTCGCACATCTTGACTATGGAGCGGGGTAGCGGGAGCAGACGAGAAATGGGCAGAAGAGAACGGACGGCAGGCTGGAAGACCTGACAAGCTGGGTGCTGTCTCGGAGAGACGACGGCAGACGAATGTATGTGGAGGGGTTTGCTGAGCAGATGTGTAAGTGCGACTGCCGAGGGTGAGGAGTGCTGAGCTGACCAAGGAGCGAAGGGTAACGACCTTTAAGTACTCATACGGGGTGGAAAATTAGTGGACTTACACGCGCGAACCCGCCTGCCAGACCTCCTCCGATCAAATCCACGAAGACGCAGGGGGCAGCACCGTTCCGGGTGCCCATTTCCGCGACCGCATCGACGCCTATCTTGGCGGAAGTCTCGGAGGCCTAATTTGTCGTGAGCGTGAAACGTCCACAAACGCCAGCACCACCCACCGAGGGGCACGAGCCGACGTCGTGTGATCGGGACCCTGCAATGGCTCGTGCATGCCCGCCCAATCAGAGCGGAGGGCTTTCTGATCCTGCGGGCAGTTTAGCGGGAGAGCCCTCCTGGCTCCATTGTTGTCTCGTCCACAGGATGGTGCGAAGAGAGAGGTGGCTTCGAAGCCAACGGCTCGCGGCGATCGAGGGGCGAGGAGCCACTAACGGCAACCGCAGTTCTCGATACTGCCAGAACCCAAGCGTGGGGTGGAAGGCCCTGAGCTGGACGTGGTTGTGATCCCGGCGAGAAGCCGCCTCGTTGTGGCCATGCACGCGCGCGCCTGCTTGTCGGGCCGGGTGCACGCAGGGGAGTAGGCATCCGCACCGTAGTCCGAAGTGTGTGGTGGGAACGGTGCCAGGCGGCTCAAGTCCGATCTGTCCCACAATCTCAGCGAAGCCCGCTGCTGGAATCAAGGCCGACTACAGCCGACGAGATTGCAGAGAGATGGCGCGCCACGAACCTGCGTCGCAGTGATATGAGCAGCCTGAGTGACACAGCACTTCCACGAAGTCACTTGTTCGGGGCTCAAACGTGCTTCTTCGGTCTAGAAGGAGGGTCAATGCAGTGCCACAAGTAATATCGTCTGCCACCCTTGACCTCAGAATGACGAACAAGGAGGAGGGTGAGCATACCCTAGAACACTGCCCTGTGTCCGATTAGGGTGCCGAAGACATACTTGCCTTGGTACCAGGTTGTCAGAAACGCCTGGGCCATCGATGGCCACTTGCGTCAATTCGTGGTTTCGCTGCGCGCTCCGACCACTAGTGCTCCCATCTGTCCAGGAGATATAGCGCGAAGCTCCGAAGGGCTAGACCGAGGACCACGGCCAGGTGCACGATCAGCCTGAGAGGACAGGCCATTTTCTTCATCCCTGTTCCATTTTGGGAAGAGGCAAGGGAGTGTCCAGGCCGCATAGTTTGGCAAGGAGCTCAAATGAATCATCTCCCACGTCAGCAGAGTGCAACCGGGGGCGTCCCGAAGTGCCTCTCCTGGTCCGCAGAAGCGCGGACTTTACGTGCGTTCTGCCTGGCAACTAAGCCCGATGATGCGCAAGTCCGCAATAGATGGAAGTTCATTGCTTATGAGCTTATGAGCTTCTACGCGCTGAGCAGCGGCCATGCCGGCTAGCTCCTCCAGGCAGCGCCCGCGCAGACCGACACCTCCTATGAGCACAGTGCCTCCAGCGCGACCAACTACCTGCAAAACAAGCTCGTCGGCAATCACCACAGCAGTAAACGAAAATACGTTCGGAGACGTCGAGGTTGTTACTGCGGGATGCATGGGAGGCAGGACGGATCAGAATCCAACACACTACGTCCACGGTGTGGCGTCACGCGACCTCGTCAAGGGACATTCCTCGAGCGAACCACGGGTTTCCACGTCGGTGAAAAAGGACGACAGCTGAAGCCCGGCTTCTCAGCACTCCTGACACTAGCCTGGGCTCAAGGATGCAGGTGGCACAATTCATCCCACCGGTGACCGCAATTCGGACAACGCCCAGCGCCCCGACCATTGACACACCGGGCCCTCAGCCGTACTCTCCGACCGCGCGAGGCAAGCCGACACGACGGTGCGACGCCACCATGTAGGCAACATAGAAGATGCTGTAAGGTGTATTGTATTATACGGGCATCGCGGCGAGCACGACCTGTGACCGCAAGAGCGGCTCGCATATTACTCTTTCGAGTACTCATAAAAGCCCTTCCCGCTCTTCCTGCCGTACCACTGTGCGTCCACCATGCGCTCGAGCAGCACGCTCGGACGGTACTTCGAGTCGCCCGTGCCGTGGTAGATCGTCTGCTGGATCGCCAAGCACGTGTCAAGCCCGATGCTACAGTGCAAGCCGCATCATCGTGCATGATACATGCGGTCAGCGGACGCGAGGCGGGCCCGAGAAGATCAGCACCGCGAGACGGGTGGGGAAGTGTACGCGGGATTGGCATGTAAGGACAAGAGAAGTAAAGAATAATAGAGGGTGAATAGACGCAGCGGGAGGACACCGGCAGGATCAGACGAGGTCAAAAATTTCCCGGCATTGCAGGGCCACGGAGTGTTTGCGTACGTGTGCACAATAGTCGACCGGACCGTTGTGGATGCGAGATAGTTGTTCGTGGCGAGATGAACGAACGAGCGTCGGAGCGCCCGAGCGGAAGGCGGAGTATGGATGAGGCGATGTATGAAAGTTGGCGAGCAGTAAGCGGGATAGACGGTTGGAGAGCGCGTGCCATCAGCGATGCAGTGTCCGAATAGAGGTGCAAAAGGAAGTGGACGTACAAATCCGCTGTACGATCATTCATGAGCCCAAGAGCCTGGATATGCGCAGTGGAAGAACAGAAGACGCACCGAGTTGCAAAGGGCCCATCGGGTGGTTTGCGCCGAGCTTCATAGTCTTGTCGATGTCGTCTCGTGTGGCGACACCCTGCATACCATTCAGTCTAGCTCCACAGCATTTGGCTGGTTCTCTAGTCTGCTTACCCTTTCTAACATCATGATTGCCTGTGCACGCAGCGAGGAACCCGTCAGCATGGCGGCCACGTGAGATAGAGTGGACTGCGAACCTCGTTGATGAAGGGCATCAGTAGCCCGTTCGCCACGAAGCCAGGGACGTCCTTCGAGTATGTCACCTCTGATCCACCACAGCAAATTTCATGTCAGCGCGGGAGCCTCAAGGCGCATATAGCGGATGGTGAAATGGGGCAAGAAGCTCCAGAATGCAGCGACGGGGAGACGTGCGCACCTTTCCCGCATGCGATCGCATATGCGCGTGCACGCTCCAGGGTCTCTTGCGAAGTTTGTGTTGCAGCAATCAGCTCAACAAGTTTCTGCGATGACAATGGAGGCACAATATGAAACGAGACCTCTGACAAGAAGGGCAAATAGTTCACGTACCATCACGGGAACAGGGTTGAAGAAGTGCAAGCCGACAACCCTTCCTGCGCTCTCCTTGCCCTCCGGGTCAGAAGCAGTCTTGCCTTGGGGAATCGCCGTAGCCGCAATCTTCGTGATACTGATGGAGGACGTGTTCGTCGCGAGGATAGTTTTCGGTGACAGCTCCGCGGAGAGTGTGCGGAAGATACTCTCTTTGATGGTAAGGTTCTCCGCAACAGCCTGAATGTGGTGTCAACATTGCACAATGCATAGATAGATTCCACAAAAAGCGAATTGAATAACTGAACCGCCCATGGGACGTGAGATATTGCAATTCAGCGCAAGCACGACAGGCTCTACACGCCGGCGCCAACTGCATGAGAAGTCATCATGGCGACGCGCAAGCTTCCCAGCTGAGGACACGTAACAGGCCAGACGACCGGTCCGCATCCAGTTGCACACGATCGCAAAATGCAGCAACGCTCATCGCATGGACATGGGAAGTCGATGGTGCTCAATGGCGCCGTGCTTGTGTGCTGCCGTGCGAAGGATAAACTGGCTAGGCAAGTGAAAGTGAAAGTCGGCCCAGTAATCCACTACCATCAGCCTAATGCGCGTGAATGTATGCTATGACAGCACACGGCGTAACGAGTGACAGATCCCTCTTCGCGGTCGCGCAAGCAGCCATATGCGTCTCTAAGTATTACCTGCATGAGGTCGAACGCATGGGAGTCGAGGAGTTTGCCGGCTCACTTTATGCGTGCAATAATCGCACCATTCGGCCCAAGAAAGCGTGAAAAACGATGACAGCGCAAATGTGGACGGATTCGAGATCTACATTAGCACAAGCCTGGTCGCGAATCCCGTGCAAGACTCGTCTCTGAGGTCCGAGAAGTTAAATAGACCATCCCATGTCCACGGCGAGTATAGCCCCAGCCTTCGAAACAAGATGTTCGGAAAATCCTCGAGTTCTCGCGACAGTATTTCTGGTGGTTCTTCATATAGCAACAATCGCCGGGTGTGACTTTCTTCGGGATCAGGCGTGCAACAATACCGAAGAAGCCCTCGACAGTCAAGGATTCCCTGAGCATTGTGCGGCGCCGCCTCCTTTCGAAGTACATGGTCAAAGAGTTTGCCGGCTTGCTATATGCGTGCACCGTTCGTCCAATGAAGCGTTGAAACTCATATAACAAACTTGCGGACGGTTGCGCGACCCGAACTTCCACAAGCCCCCACACCCCGGTGCAAGAACGGCTCAAAGTCATAAAAACATATTTGCAAAACTCACCTCAATGACCAAGTCCGCATCCCGGAAGTGCTTCAAGTCATCTACCACGGAGACACGATCCCGTGCCTCCTTCGCCGCCTCCGAGGTGAGCTTGCCCTTCGACACGTCTTTCGCGAGGAGCTTGTCCATGAGCCCAAGCCCCGACTTGACTTGCGCCGGCGACTTGTCGTGAAGCAAGACTGGGACTTTCGCGTGCACCGCCGACACGAACGCGATACCCAGACCTGTTCCGGACGCGTTATGAGCTCGCAGGACTTTGAATGAATGCCTTCGCGACATACCCATCTGGCCTGCGCCAATGACTGCTGCTTTCCGGACTCCGTGTGCAATGCTCATGGCTTCGGGTTGAATGTGCGAATGCTGGACGATGTGGGGAGTGCGGGGGAGATCAGACTTTTAGCTGGGGACTAGCGGGGTCGTTGGGGGTTGTTGGGGAGGAAGTCGGGGTCGGTGTTGTCCGCCGTGCAAGTTCCGGGCGACGATGCGGGGTACCCGAAAACGCTCATGTGATTGCCCCAGGCGAGTGGCGCCCACAGATAGCGATCCTACCAGACTTCAAACTCATCCAACTGGCCCATGTCACTTCGTTTTGCCTTGCAAATTCAAAAATACCTCCAGTCCTCTCTCTGTAAACTAAATTCAATTTAATGTTTTCTCTTCTTCTCAACAGCGGTATCACCGAGAAATTACTACCAGGTAGATTCGAACCCGGGTCGTCTTACGTAAGCGGGCGCCAATCGCTTTCAGGTACGGCTTGGACGACCAGAAGTCGCCGTCTTCGTTCTTCTCCTTGTATGTCCCAGCTTGATTGACAAAACACTCGATGTTTTCTTGGCTGTGAATATCTTATGTTGCGGCAATATGGCCAGTCTCCTTCAACAATCACGTGGAACCAAAAAGCGGCAAGACGACGTCATCGGAGACGGGTCACGCCCGGGCACTCGACTTACTCTTGAACCCCCACGACGACGACGACGACGACGAAAGACACAACGACGACACGACGACCTCGTTCGAACCTCGCGATGACTTCTGCACTTCCTCCGTTGGTCCAAGCGTGCTCGGGAGCCCTCGGTAGCGCAGCCGCAAATTCAGTGTCCTATCCTCTGGACCTGGTCGCGACGAAGCTGCAGACAACGACCTCGAGAAAGCTTCGAGGAATGCATGGGACAATGCTGCTGCTGAAACATATATTGGAGACTGAAGGGTTGGCGGGACTCTACGATGGGCTCGGAGCGGACACCGCTTCCACGATTCTTTCAAAGTACGCTCTCCACGTATTCGAAGTGTTCGCTGGGGGGACTGACTCTTCCCTCCCAGCTTCCTCTACTACTACTTCTATACGTTCCTGCACGCAATTGTAGCGCGCAGACGCACTTCGGCGTCGAGCACTTCGCTGCTGCACACCCTCAAGCACGCCCTTACTGCACCCACGAAACCCGTTCTCCTTGGGGTACCAACCGAGCTTGCCGTCGGCTTTGTTGCCGGAGTCGCCAGTCGCGCGGTTTCTACACCCCTAAGCGTCGTCACAGTCCGCCTACAAACTGAAGACACCGACGACGACTCGGACGACGAGAGCTCTAGCAAAGCAGAGCCTCCAGCTGACGAAGGATTCCTCGATGTAGTGCGGAACATTTACGCTGAGGAGGGCCTCGCCGGATTCTGGGCAGGTATGTATGCGCTCGCTTTCAGAGGTCCTGACACAGCGCTGACGTTCTTCCTACAGGTTTCCGACCGACTCTCCCTCTATGCCTCACACCCGCTCTCACTCTCCTCTTGTTCCAGGTGCTCAGTCGCCTTCGTATACCTTGGAAGTCCCCAAAGTCCCGTCAGTCCGCCGTAAGCGCGTTCCTGAGCGGGGCGTCCGCGAACGCGCTCGCCGTGACAATTCTGTACCCTCTCCTCCTCGCAAAGGTGCGAGTCCAGGCCACGCGCTCGAGAAGCGGCAGCGAGGCCCACGCGACGTCTATGACGGATGTCTGGCTCTCCGCGGTGAGGTCGGAAGGGTGGGGCGGGCTGTATCAGGCATTGGGGGTGCAGATTTTGAAAGGGTTCGTGAGCCAGGGCGTCACGATGCTTGTCAAGCAACGGTGAGTAGTTTCTGTGTCTCCCCCATGGTGGCGTCAGTCTTATCGTCTTGGCTGCAGTATCGAGCGCGGGGTTGTGCGTCTGTACACGCGGGGTTGACGAGCGCGTCTCTGCGGCTACCTCAGCCCTGATTATCATATGTGGTGTGTCCTTGCCGATGCACTGTATCCAGCGCGTCTGGTACTGATTCCTAAATAGTTGTAGATACCACTGTGTACTTGTCTGCAGTTGAAGCAATCGGATGGACATGGATTCTCTTGGAGCGTCGGGATGTGTTGACGCAATCTGCACCCCATTGTCAGGACGTCCTTGCGTCCCGGCTGGCGGAGCATGATAGGTAAAAGCTTCGATGCTCGTTTACTGACTCGCACACCAGCAAGGACGTACTATCGTATTCTGCTGGCAAGAGCGTCATCGTTCTTTTCCCCGCGGTGAGCTATCCTCGTAATCTTTGGTCTAATTCCGACTCTCTGAGGTACCCACAGGCAAGCTAGAGACACCCTCAGATGACATCCCCTCGTCCTGAAGCCTCGGAGGCCTCGCGGAATATTCGCGGAGTGGTCAGAGCTTCGAAGTTGGGACTAGCGTTGACGTTGAGCGAGTAGGCGCCGAAGTGCCACGACAAGACCCCGGTCACCTCTCGAACATGCCGGACCGCGACAAAGTGAGACTCTGCCCCATCGATGAACAATCGACTCGGTCAGAGTCGAACATCGTGAGTGTTGAACCACCATTCTCGAATGTCTGTTTGACGTTGCCTGTCAGATGAGCAACCATCGGCTCACCTCAATAGAACGTGCGCTGGCATGTCAAGATGTCGTGGACCACATATGCGAGTCACTTGCCATACCCTCCTACCTGTACCAGTCATGTTGGAAAAGTGACAGATACAAGACATCCAAGTGTACCCTGGCGAGGCTCGCGCGCACATGTAAAGCTTTCTCTGACCCTGCCTTGCGGGTGCTATGGAGGCATCTCAATCACATCCACCAGCTGCTCCGGCTCTTGCCCGAGTACGTGCCCCCGCCTGGAACTTTCTCACAGGTGAGTCCTTGTATGTTACTCTGCCCGATGAGGAATCTTCTGACTGCTGAACAGACCTATGTCCCTGCAAGTGAGCAGGCACTCAGCGCTGTTCCGAACGACGACGATTGGGCGCGTCTACAGTCCTATGCGGTTCGGGTGAGAGAGCTCAAATACTGGCCTTCTACCCGGATAGACTCCGCGAGTTGGAGGATACTATCCGAAAAATGCAGTGGCGGGCCTCTACTCCCTCGCTTGGAACGTCTCCTGTGTTTCGACATTGCTCCTCACAGCGACGCGGTGCTCTCCCACCTCTTCTTCCCACTCTCGCTCCGTTATCTCTCGGTAACGTTTGATGCTTGGTACCAACGATACCAAAGAAAAGAACATATCGAGATCATGCTACGGAACATTGTGTCGCATGCTTCGCACCTGCACTACCTGTCTATCTCTTCTTTCCAACAAATGCTCTGCAATCAAGTGAAATCTCTACATCCTATCCAAGAGCTGCATGGCATCCAATCCCTTTCCTTCGCTTCTTCTTATGAATTGGACGACGTCCTTCTTGTCCACTGCAAATCTTCATCCACTCTGCGCCACCTCTCCTGCAAAATCGACACTCGAGGTGCAACCAAGCGCCCCGACATCCGGGGAGGATTCGGCTCGCTCGAGAGTGTGTCGCTCTTTGGGTCCACGGAGGACATCGTGTGGTTCTTCGAGGCGGTCTGTGTTGACAGCCTTCGTGACGTCGCGGTCACCTTCGATACGAAGACCGACCTCGACGACCTCCTACACTCGACTACCAAAGTCCTGAAGATCGTATCCTCATCCCTGCGCAGCTTCTCGCTGGAAATCAACATCGATTCCTCTGAGGCGCTGCCACTCCTCAAATCCATTGAACCCATTCTGGACTTGCCGACTATCGAGAAGTTCACGGTACAGTCCAGACAGCCTATTGTTGTCTCCGCGGATGACATCATGTGCATAGCCAACGCTTGGCGGGATCTTCGCACGCTTCACATCTACCATTTCAGCCTCGAATCGACCCCTCGTCTCCCCGGGCGTATCCTGGAGGACATCGCGCTCCGATGTCCTCGTCTGGAGTCCCTCAAGCTACCGGTGCTAGACTTCACTGACCTGCCTCCTCAGACGCGGGAGCCGGTCCTGGACCATGACCTCGTCGACTTGCACTTCTTCCCTAGGTCGATTGATGACCCGGAAGACGAGCTGTCGGACGTCTGGCCGCGCAACCTAGATGTCATTGAGCGGGACCTGCATAACATCCACACCCCCAGTGTCTGGCTGAACGCCGCACTATTCGTCGACCGGCTCTTTCCGAGAGTGGACCTGGACGAGAACCCGATGCGGAGAATGCGCGTCAACTGGTATGGCGGACTCATGCTCTCGCTGTACCTGTCTGCAATACGCGCACGTCGTGAGGCAGGAACCTTCGACAAATTGTTTGTCGGCGCAGGTCAGAGGGAAGATGGCGGAGTGTCGCTGGCTTCGATGACTTTGTCTTAACGCATCTGTGGTAAGTACCGTCATACTTCGCACTTCGTTGTCCTCGTTCTCATGCTGTTGTGCATCCAGCACGGTGTCCTAGTATGACGAGCCCGTGGTCACGTTTTACCTCATTGCCGCTCTACTCGATTCTCCGTCATGTACGGTAGTGTATGGTGCGTACTCCAATACCTCCGGTGATGCGTACTGATAGTCTGGGATTGCAGATACTGCGATGTACTTCTTGTCTACCGCTGCGGCAATAGGATTGCTTCTTAAGGCCATACGACCTTGCAGTGGCACGTCCAGACCTCTGACCTCATGGAAAGACGTTCTTCAGCCCGGGAAAGCGTCCACGATGGAGCACGATAGGCAAGCGTTTCGATACGCCGCTACCGCAGCTCACAATCAGTAGATAGCAGAGCTATATTGGCCCAGCGTCATGTTCTCTACCGCAGCATGTCCCGTCACGCGGCTGCGATCGGGCGCCATCCCGAGGTATATAGCCCTCCGCGCTGCGTCGTCTCTCTTCAATGGACTAGTGTCAACTACAGTAGTCGATGCGAGGTAACCCAGAGATTGCAGTCCGGGCTGGTACGTAGTATGCTCTGCTTTTCACTCCGGTAGTTGCAGTAGTACGTACTAATGCGCCTCCTTCCCAGGTGGACTTTTCGAGCTCTACAGCGGCAGAGTGGCATGGTACCGCTGTGCGAAACAAGTGTGAGCTGTACTTCCGAGACTTTCGTGGTTCCATCCACGACATAGTACTTCCCCGACCGTGCGCTTGTACTGACTTTCTTTGGGTTGCAGGTCTCCCCCTTGCTCCGTAGCGCCGTCCGATATCGGAATGACGCCGTCCACCGCCCGCGCACTGACCCCCGCCGTCACTTGGTCTTGATCAAGTGCGGCGACGCTCAGCAGATTTCTGCTGCGAGTATTGAGCTGCGCCGTGCAGGTCAATAGTTGAACCTTCAAATCAAATACCCCAGGACATCGCTGCGCCAAGCGCGGCACCCGTAGAAGGCGGACGTGATTTTTGTCAATGTAATCACTTGTGCTGCCAATGGTCTCCGGAGTGCGCGCGCGCATGTGTGATTGATTGTTCAACTTGCAAGTACGCAGGACAGCTCCTGGCAGTTCCGGCTAGTGGACAGTCGACTCGGACGGCGACGTCGCCCTAAGCACTACTGACGATTCCCCCCTCTTCGGTTCACTGGTTAGTCATGTAGTTTATAAGTTGTATGTTGCGATGCAATCTTCAAACATAGAGAGGGACGGAAAGCGAGAGGGCAACTGCCTTTCAGTCTTCGTCGGGAATACTCATAAGGTTATTGTGCCTGAGACAGTAGATACCCTAAGTACTAGTAGTTAGAGATGATATCATGTACCGTACCCTCAGAGAGGGATAGACTCAAAGTATAATAGAATCCAGGAAGTACGGTTCCTCGCCGACGTCGACTCGCAGCTTGTCGAGCGCCTCTGCACGCTCCCGGCCGCAACGAAGAGCAGAAAGGAAGTTTGCGAACTTCCTCCCGCCTTTCCGTTCAGCGATGATGGCATTGCCGTTCAAGTCAAGTCTCGGAAAAAGCCGGTCGACGAAGACAGCGGCGTTCAGCCAGATGTCGTGACCGAGAGAGTCCTGCGAGTGTTCCTCGCCGTCTCGCCGCGGCCTCGATGGCAAGAACTGCAAGTCCACGAGGCCGTGGTCTAGAACCGGTTCCTGCGCCTGAGGCGGCAGTTGGGTCAAGTCCAGCCTCGGTAGCTTGAGGGACTCGAGTCGAGGAAAGCGGAGTGCGATGTGTTCGAGGACTTGCGCAGGAAGGACGGACGCTGTGGAACTGCTGCTGCGGTCGTATATGTGCAGAGCGATGATATCCGGCCAGGCGGAGGCCATGCGCATAAGGTCGTCTGGGGAGATGGCAATGGGCGATGTGGATTCCATCGTGAAGCTCTCGAGGGAGCGCAGATTGAGTAAGGGTTCGATGGCCACGACAAGCGGAAGCAGCTCGCTTGATTCGATGTCGATCTCCACGTAAAGTTTGCGGAGCGTGGGGGTAAAGAGGGTTAGGACCTCCGAGAGGAGACGGAGGAGCTCATCCATGTCGGTCGCCCTATCGAGGAAGAGGGTGATGTCGTAGAGGTTGGTAACAGAGATCTCCTTGAAGAACCAGACAACGTCTTCTGCGCTTCCGCAGATCGATATTCGCGAGAGGAGTTCGAATGCGCCTCGGATATCGGGGTATTTGGTAGCTCGGGTGTTGATTCTGCAGGAGAGCTCGCGAAGACTAGGTAAGGACGCGCAATATGCGAGGATGGTGGTATCAATCAAATAATTGCAGTCGAAGGAGAGTTTCTGGACGTCCCGCAGCGCCTTGATTGGATACAAATAGGAACATTGATCGACGTCCCCGCGGAACGACAGGTGCCGCAGATGAGGAGCGCGGGAAACGATGTCTTGGAACAATTCCTGGTATTGTCGTTGATGGTCTTGCGTTGTTCCATACCCATTCCCGGAAAGCTTGAGGTAGCGGAGAGAAGTGGGTACCAAGAGTTGGATCAGCAACCCCAGATTGCTGATACGAGGGAGGCCAAAGTCGAAGCTAAGCTGAAGATTGTCTAGGCGCGGCAGCAAAGGTTCTCCGTTGCACTTCTTGGATAGTATCTCCAAGCTCGCATCATCCACAGGCCTCCACGATCCGTACTCCAGCACTCTTACCCGGACGGCGTAAGATCGTAATCGCTCCCAGTCGTGGTCGGCTGGTTCATCACTAAGCAATTGCCGCACTCGGTCGAATTCAAGGCTCTTTCCTCTCAGTGTCAGGGCGGGTACAACGTCGCACAGTGTGAGGTAACTTACGAATGCTTCGCTGGGTCGTAGAGGCACATACTGCGGTAGGAGTTGGAGGAGATCGCTAATGTCACGGAGACGCCTCCACAGGACCCTGAGAGCAGGGTCAGAGAAAGCTTTGCACGTGCAAGCTAGCTCCTTCAGGGCGCGCTTCGAAATGGATGCTTTTTTGCCTTGCTCTCGATGAAACTTTTCTCGACGGTATGGATCGAGGAACTCGCAAATGTTGTCTACGATTTCCTGGCACATGAGCGCCCGATGGGTCGACGTGGCGACCGGCCAAGGAACATTAGACATCTGGAGTCGTGCGTCAGCAGCCAGGTAGATACCAAGTAGTCGAGCATACCGGTGTCTTCAACCGCTGATGTGAGCTTTGAAGGACTAGGGGTATCGTTTCCAGAATAGGTGAGGGTCTTGACGGTAGTGAAGCAAAATCGGGAAACAAGGTAAGTAGCGCCGGCCTGAGTGACCTCCTTCATGCACCACGATCATCTGACCGAAGCCACTTAAGCCACAGACAAACGACAAGGAAACGGTACGGAAAACGTCTGTGTGTGCAACTTGTGCTGTGTTGACCATGGCTGAGCAGGGAATGGCTTCGATCCGTGTCGTCAATTCGCCGCTACTACTGACTGCCATCTTCAAGTATCTCGAGCCGCCGATCTCCACACCCATCCGACAGCTCTCGGATGTTGAGAAAGGGGTTCAGAAAGAACTTCGTTACACATTGTTGTGCTCAGCTCTCGTGTCGCGCTCGTTTTCAAGGCATGCGCTGGCAGTCTTGTGGCAACAGCTAGATGACGTACAACCCCTCCTGAGGCTATTTGCCCAGTTCCGGCCATCCCACCGAGGGAGTCAGGTATCCGTGAGTACCACTAAGCTTTGGCAGTTGCCCACGGCTTATATTGTGCTGTGACAGATGCTACATGAGGATATCGCGCCTGAAGCTTGGCTACGTTTCCAAGCATACGCGAGTTGTGTCCGGATCCTTCACCAGGGAACATGGTCCCAGATTCACTCATCTACGTGGAGCGTCATATACCCCTGGTGTGGCCGCCGACCCTTACTACCCAAACTGGAGGCTTTGTCTACCTTACCCGTCCACGTTTCGGATCCGGTGATGATGATGTTCCTCACCCCAACCCTACACAGTTTGCGCGTAGAGACCTTCTTCGGTAGGCAGGTGCGCGCAGAGGACTTTACCGCCATTACTTGTATTATCCACCGCATCTCCAAGACAGCGCCTGAAGTCACAGATCTCCACATCATCCACGACGGCTACAATCCCCTTCCTCCCACGTACCTTCATCCCCTATGCAACTTCGCGGCGCTACGGATCTTCGAGGCGGAGAATGCGGTTCTTGGACTTCCTATCCTTCAGTGGCTAGCCAAGCTGGATGGTCTCCAAACGCTCTCCGCGAGCATTGCATTGGAAGACGTAGAGTCAGACGACTTGGCAGATGGGCTTAAATTGTTCGACCACACGGACTGGTCCGCGCTCATAAGGCTGTCGATACATGGAGAGTCCTGGAACCTCAGGACGTTTGTCTCGCAAATGTGCCACCCGCCTTTACGCTCCCTCACGCTTGACGTCTCGGTGGAATGCTGGCCCGAGGACCTCACCAACCTGGTGACATATACCCTTGAGTCCTTCGATGATCCACTTCGGATAGAGGAATTTACTCTCAAATACAAGCACGAGTTCAAGCGCCAGGAAGAACACCAGGCATTCATGGAGGAACCTCACTACAAAGGTTCCCTACTCGATATCGTCGGGTACTTGCTTCACTGCTCTAGCATCAAGAAGGCCGTCTTCGACCTTTCCGAACTTCCCGCACTCACGGATGTCGACCTCGAACGCATGATCGATGCCTGGCCCCAGCTCACCGTCCTACACATCCCGCCGAGCGAAACAAATATTTTTCACGTGCACGTCTCGAAGAAGATCCCCCGTCCGACGATGGCTTCCCTGACCACGTTTGCCCGCCGATGTCCCCAGCTGCAGGAGCTCTCGTTGCCTGAGATACGGCTATCCACCATACCCCGAGACCAGGATTGGCCCTACATCACCCATCCTCTGTGTTCCTTGCTGGCCGGCTTCGATTGCCGAAAGGATGACTGTCTCCGAGTGGCCAAATTCATTGATGGTCTCTTCCCGTCTGTCTCCTTCCACGAACCGGCTAAAGAGGACCGTTGGAGCTTGTCTCTCCCTAACCGCGACGAGCATCCGGAAAGTGTGAAGGAGTATCTGGAGACCGTGCAGCTCGGGAGACGGAGACGCGACTTATTGAAGAAGGTTCCACGGACAGATCTGCGAGCAGGGCAAGCAACTGCCGCTTTGTGGTAGGACTGTTTATTCCACTCTGTACCACCCCGTATTTCGTCACATATATCATGTTACCGATCTAACTGTACATTACGCTCATGCAACCACTTTCTCCCTCTTGTCTCGATAGAACTTCCCCAGGTCCTTCATCGCCTGACCGAATGTGTCTGTGATAATCGTCCCGGATTCGATCCACTTTGGAAGCTTTCCCCGGATGCGCGGCGACGCGTAGCGGCAATCGACCAGGATGAGTGCTGCCCAATCTCCCCGATGCCGGATAGCTCGGCCTGTGCCGTCATCTCAGCTCAACTCCTACGTAGCACCGCGAGTCATCAACTCACCAATACTCTGGTTGACGGCATTCATGCACATGTTCTCGTAAAGCTCTGTCCCTGCGTCCTTCGCACCAGGCAACCTCGTGCCGCCCGCAGCAAGCCGCCGTTGCTCGAGCCGGTTGACATAGTTCATGCGCTCCTTCAGCTCCGGAGAGCCCAAGTTCGCGAAAGGTAGCCCGACGATGATGACCGCACGCGCAAGGTCGTCCGTGAAGTTCAAGCCTTCGGAGAGCTTCGCGCCAACGACCGCGAAAAGCAGCGCGCCGGGCTTCTTCCCCTCCTGCTCGGAAGGGCTACGGATCGCGGCGGCATAGTCGCGGAGGATACTGTCGACCTGGGTACTCTCCTGGGGTTCCGAGAAGACCTGTGTACGTCGTCAGCAGTCGGGCAGTGTGTAAAGGTAATGCGCATTGCCTTCTTCTTAGCGTTTAGCTTTTCTAAGACTCCTCCCGACTTCCACTTCTCCATGACCGCGTGGAGAAATCCGTAAGACGGAACGAAGACGACCATACCAGCGGGTACGATACTTGTAAAGTTCAACAGTATCTGACCGAGTTCTGCTAGCTAGTTCAACGCGTCAGAAATCGCTCCTGTGGACCAAACGTAGGACTTACCAGGCTGTCATCGCCCCGTTGCTGAAACTTGAATTGCAGCTCTCCACCACGAGGCCCTTTACGCAAGACTAGCGTCTGCAGGTTAGCCTCGGGGATAATATGTCCGCACGAGAACGTCGCGAGTCGCTCTTTCGGAAGGCCCGAGAACAGTTGATTTATGACATCGGACATCTGGATGCAAGTTCAGTAAGATTCAACGCCGCATATGAAGATCTACTATGCGTACGGGGGACATCGTTCCTCCGGCAAGGACCACCGATCGTGCGGCCTCGATAACCTCCTGGAAGTGCGTTGCCGGGTTCAGGTGCTGGTACTTGATCTCAACTTGGCCGTCCACCATGCTGAAGGTGACACGGCCGTCTGTTTTTATCACAGTCCGGTGGGTATTGCAGCTAAACTTACTCGCGCGAAGGACACGCACCTTCGCTGGCTGTCGTGAGTGCCATGATAAAGCTCTCCACGGCATGCAGCGGTGGCGTAGTATTGGCCAGCCGCGCCAACTTGGTCAGCTTCACTTTATCTGCGGCGACGTCAGGGCGTGTACATCAGCCTGAGCGAGTGTTGTGGACGCACCTTGTCCAGCCGCCTTCTCGAGCTCTTTGACGGAATATCCAGATATCTTTCGCGCGATCTGGTCGGATTCGAAGTTAGCAAGTCATCATATACACAAAACACACGCCAAACCTTGCTCTCGCGGAGGTACTTCTCAATATCGAGCAAGTTGACGCCCTCAGCTTTCCGTCCGAGCTTCTGCATGAGTTCGCCACTTGTCATGACCTCAACGTCTGGCCCTCGACGACCCTGCTCTCCCTTCGGTTTCAATTGTTCATCGCGCCACTCCTCGGCATACTTCGCAAGCGCGTCGAGCAGGTTCGTTAGACGCTTCAGATGGAGAGAATGGATGGTAGATAGCCTATTGCGAAAGCGAGAGAGGTAGATGGAGAGTTGATGTCGTGCGTTAGATAGGGTGCGGAGTGGTAATCGGGTGGTGGATAGAGACAGGAGGGTGGACGTCAGATCTGCGCGAGGGTGAGTCACCTGTTTCACCTCGCAAGCAAGGAAGGATACATACTGTGAGCTTCGTCAATGATGACGACTTGATCAGTCAAGTCGATGCCCAACGCTTCACGTGCCGTCTTCTGAAGCAGAAGATTGTAGGGTAAGAGGACCAACTTGGGTTCGCATGTTAGCGTCAACAGGCGTGGGATAGAATAGTTCAACGCCGCACCTGGGCTTGTGGAATCGCTCTTCGCGAGCCAAAGTAGGGGCAAACGTCTGCAGCTTTCCCGATGTGGAACAAGTCTTCGATATCCTTCGGTGTGGCCTGCCATGTGATATGTTACTAGCGCCATTTAGAAGATACAAAGCCAACACACTAGAATCTGGTCACGCAGGTCCAGCATTCGCGTCTCATCTTCAACGGTCGGCAGATGTGGACATCGTTTCTTCCCTTTTTCTGTATTCGATAAATGAGTAGACGTCACCAGGGTGGCATGCAGGTACCGTGAGCGAACCTCCAAGCATTTGTCGACACGCCTCGTCGAGGTCACCGGCCTTTTCTCGTAGTCGTCCGTGGATGCATAGCTGCTTCCGCGATCCGAGCGAGACTGCTCGTGGTTCACTCCCCTCCTCATCGTCGGAACCATCCGATGCGGACATCGTACGCTTTCCAGAAGGTCGCGGATCTGATGGGAGATTGGCGGGCGGAAGAGCTACGTTGAGCTTGATTTTGAGCTTGTGTAACTCGTGCAAGACTTGAGCCAGTTGAGAGTGCGTCCGCGAAGCGTAGTAGATCTTGGTGCACGTAGGCTCCTTCTCACTATCCTGAGACGCAGGACCTTGTTGTAACCTGTAGTCAATCAATAAATGAGTGAACACCGATCGAGGCAATGAGTGAAAGGAGAGCTGACTTTCGCATCAGGGCCAGAACCGCAGGTGATATATTGCTTGTCTCTTCGTCTGCGTCGCCGTCGGGTAGGAAGGAAACCTCCTCGTCGCTGTCTCCTTCTGCTGCATCATCAGGAGACAATCGCTGTGAGATTCATGAGTGATAGAAATCAAAATTTTCATCGTTTCTTGCGTACTGGCTTCTTGTTCACATGCCCTCGTGCGAGTTTCCGGAGCTGCGCCTCACGTTTTCGGGCATTTGCTAGACGTTCGGCGTACTCGATCTCTTCCGCTTCGAGCTGACGTCGGCGGCGCTCTATCGTCTGAGCCAAGACCCAGTCCGGTGCTTCATATCCGTCGCATCAATCAGCCATGCTTTTGACTATCAGGAGTAACCATACCGTCCGAGTCTCCTGGCAGCTGCAGCATTCCATTACGCGCTCGGCACTGTTCGTCCTTCAGCCATGTAAGAGCTGAGCACAGCAAGCTCAGCGTTTTTCCCTACAGCATAATCAGCCCTAGCCCTGTGACTCAAGATCGAACACACGCACTGTACCTGTAGGGCTCTCCATGATCGCGACTTTCTGTTCCTCTATCGAGCTATATACTTGTCGCATGAGATCCAGTTGAATGTTGTACGGCTTGAAAGGAAAGGCGGAAAACTCCGTCGGAGTAGGAAGTCTGAGAGACATTGTACGTTGCTCTAGACCAATCCCGGTGAGTGGTTTGGTCGACGTGGTGGTGATGGGAAAAGGACAATAGTCACGGAACGCGTGACGAGACGCGTCGAGACGCGACCCGTGACTCTGACGCGCGTCTAACAGACCCGCCACTCGAGATGAGACGCGTCGATAATAATTCCGATCTACATGCGTTCCTATTTCCCCTTGTGAGCCCCCAGACACTACGCCAGTACCACGAGCATACAAACGCTGATTCTGGCGTCCGAGCTGCATAGCAAAGTGTTCGTAACATCTTAACGCTAATATCTCGTACATCGGCCCCTGCGGATTCAATACGTAGTACGTTCAGCAGTAAGGGTTCGAGGTGAACAATCGACAGTAGGGTCCAACATAAAAAAGCAGACAGTCCCTGATGCGCCTAAACTCCGGATGCACCCCTCTCTTGAGCCCGTAGTGTCTTCAAGGCGTCCAACACAAGGGACCACAATCGAGTGCCAGGCCTTGGGGATGCAGCGGCTGCAAGTGCGGCGTCATGCTCGATGTCGAGGGATGGGAAGAGTAAATGGATGATTCTGGCGATACTTTCCGGAGGTGTATCCCCGAGGAAGTATTCGAATACCAGGGATCGCAGGTGGCGTGGGACGGCTGGCACATCGACTGTGGCCGGAAGGCTCGTGGCGTCGAAGTACGTGGCGGCGAACGACTCGAGATCCGGGCAGCGTGTGGCTATGTCTAACAGAGTCGCATATGTCGGTTGGGATACGGATAAGTCTCGCGGTCGATCCTTGTCTTCGTCCAAGGTGAAGTGGTGCAGCCGTGGCCACTGGTCGAACAGGACCTTGATGTCCGCATCGGACATTGTGATTCGTCGCATCCCGTTGTCCAACGATATGTGGGTGAGCTCCTTGAGCGGCTGCACGAGCTGCAGGATATCTGCGACGGAGCACGACGGCGGATTGGTGTTGTCTCCGTCGCAGAATCCAAGACGAAGTTTGTGCACCGTCTGTGGCAGGGAGGAGACGGTCGACGCCAAGGACTCTGCCGGCAAGATGCCGTCCTCGCAGTGAACCATGATGTCAAAGTGCTTGAGCGCGACGAAGCGGCTTCCCTGGACGAGTATTCGGATGTCGCCCGGGCTACCGTGCACGTACAAAGTCTCTAACGACTTGAGACCATCGGCAAGTTCCACATTTGCTCCATAAAGCCGCAGGTCTTCGATGGAGAGTACGCGGAGGGACTCCAACCGAGAGATCGCGCGCAGACCGACGGCGCAGACCGTGGTTTCCGGATCACAGAGCTTCAGCTCCTTGAGTCGGGAGAGACGTTCAAGGGAAGCGATGGACTCGCTCGGGACCGGAAAGTGCTCGTCCAGGTACAAGATGGTCAGATCGGAAGCAATCTGCACGATCGATGGAATAAGAATAGCTGCTATTGAAGGGAGGGCTCTTCCGTTGGGTCCTGAGTCGTCTTGGAAGGAGAGATAGAGTTCGGATAGAGACGGGCAGAGGGTGAGGAGGACGAAGGGAAAATCGGGAATCGGGATCTCGCTGATGTCGAGGACGCGGAGCCTCGGCATGAGATGTCCCTCACTCCGTGTAAGAAGCATTGCCCACACCCCGGGATCAATGGCTGTCCCGCGATAGTGGCAGAGCCCGCGTATACGACGAGCGTGAAGGAGGAGTCGAGTCCAACCTTCTTCGGTGATGGCGTCGGTCAGCATCTGTCAGATATGCATACGGTAATTAGGCTCGGTTTATGATAGACAAAGTGTACGAGGACACCTACCCATTCAGATTCTCGTTCCTGAAATTCAGGAAGCAAACGTAACAAGGGGACGATGTTGTCGAGAGCGCACCAGAGCACGTTGAGAGCGGCTTCTCGGAACGTTTGGCATACACGGGCAGCCCGAGCCAGTGTACGCCTCAGTTCTGCCCGCTCCTGAACGTCCTCTGGTGTATCATCTGGATGCTGCATGCCTGTTGACAGCTGGCTGAAGATAGCTTCGAGTAGCTCTTGGGTGAACAGAACCTGGTGCGCCATCGACACGGGGCAAAGCGCTGACATGGTGATCTAATCAAGATAACTCAAGTTAGCGATGACCTTTTCTTCTGGTATACTACAGAGTGAACTTCCATCATACCGTCAGATCGTGCACAATGTGGTGGTTAGGGAGCAAATACGTCGGGTGGCCACTGCGTCAATTCGTGAGACGCCGCCGACTCGTCCACTTACGTAACCGCTATATGAGGTGGTGGCAAACTCTACAAGGGATCGAGGACGATAATCAGGCACTTTATGATTACAGCGCTGCTCTAACAATACATTAAACAATCCCTATAGTACATCCGACCTGCGGTATCCTCGATTACATGCGTTACGACTGCCGTCCAATGCGGAGCGTCCGGGCAAGAGAGTCCATCCCGCACCAACGCAGCTTCGACTTCACCGGGGGCAAAGGCTTGTCGCGCTGCGCCGTGCGGCCTTCTCGGTCACGCTGAACGGGCCACACCAGCGAGCTGACATACATGGCATGTCGCCATGTAGGCGGGCACTCCCCAGTTTTGGGAACGACACGACGCACGGAGCCCGTACCGGCATCGCAAGCCACCTCATCGGATGACACTGGTGCCATATCCTCCGTAACCACGAAGAAACCAGACCCACACGAGGCGGAAGGGTTAGTCGACAATGTCGACGCTGGTCCATCCGAGTCCACCATGAGGCTATCTTCAGTGGTCGAGTCGGGGCCACTCGTGCCACAATAGCTGGCGTAGAGAGCGGAGAGGGTATCGCCGAGGCTGAATCGCAGGCACTCGATGTCGAGGTCCAAACGATATTCAGCCGTCACAGACTGTGTGTTGGGAAGAGTAGATGGTCCCTCGTCGTCGTCGTCGTCGCCGCTGAGACCATCCGTCACATCCAACTCTTCGGGCCAAACCACCCTATTCCCGGTGTCACATGTGGTGAGTGGGGAAGGGGTCGAAGTGGTTTGGCTGCTTAAGATCTGATAGCGTAGTAGGTCAGCTCGACGTTGGGTGGATCGAATGTGGCTGCAGGCACTCACAGAATCTAGGGCCGAGCGCATGTCCGTAGGAAGAGAGTCACGCGATGGCAACGCAGGGGTAATCACGATAGTTGGGAGTTGAGACATTGAGAAGGGATTTCTCTCGGTGGAAGTGGAAGTGTTCTGTGTCGGCGGGGAGGGGGTGAGCTAGGACGAGTACAGGTGCAAGATGCGAGTGGAAGCCACAGCGTGCAGTCTGCACTCGTTTTAAGCAACGCGCTTGACGTCAGTGTGGCCGAACACGACAATGCGCCGGACCTTCCGTCGCGTTTGTATGCACAGGACCTGGGCCGTACTTGCTTTGTGCTCGCGTGCCCTTGCGCGTCAAAGCGACCAACCTCGTGTTCACGCCGCTGGACATTGCCAAAGCGGGATCGATATGCTGCGGCAAGTAATCGATGCTGGGGACCAGGGCGAAGCGGAGGGTACGTGTTGCGGCGCATATGAAACATGGTCATCTAGACGAATTTCAACCCTTCCTGATAAACAAAAGTACTTTACTAGCTGTCATGAACCGAGAACGTACTCCTGGTCTTGCTATCTTCAGCGGGTGCTTGATATTGGAATTCACGAGGTGTGCTTTTGACGGACACGTCTGCGCCTGTGCACAAAGTCTCGGAAGGATCCCATACACGAGAATGCAAGCGCCTGAAGTTGGCGGTCCGTTCTACAGTGTTCATGGGTCTTGGCGTCTTGAATGAACCTGCTGCGCCTGGAAAGCACCTTGGGACGACTGCCACCATGCACCGTGTAAGCAACGAAACCTTTCCCGATCGTTCGAGGCGCTTTGGAGGAGTCGCAGCGAAGCAGAGGAAGTATCAGGGAAGTCCTTACGTGTGCATGCTGCTAACAACTTTCGATGAAGTTCGTACATACAGGATTACGCACTGTAGCCGTCAAAATATGGAGGCGTACCATCTAGAATTGAGCAAAGTCGATATGGACCTTGCTAGTCAGTTGTGATTCCGTATCACGAACGCACTGGGGAAGCTGGTCTATTGAGCACACGCTACCCAAGAATTGGGCGACATACCTATTGCAATTCCTCCTGTAGCTCCTACATCCTACTCCTAAACATATCAATTTCTCGCAGTTCCGGCCCCAAAAGACTAGCCTTGAAGCTTAATCGCGGCGCGTCGGGAAGGTGGGGCAGCCAGCCGTAACGTGCGTCTAGAGCAAGCATAAAAAGCCTAACATCGATAGCTTTGGATCGTCAAGGTGTCATGAAGAAGGCCTGAAGACTACGGAGGATTGAGTAGAGGACTGACTCAGAAACTTGGTCACTTGTGCGAGGGACATTTGAGCGCCGATAGCGTGAGCAATCTCCGAAGACCAAACATTGAACCCCGATAACTTCGGACTCAGATCACTTGAAGCCCCGCCACACTGAGGTTCTACAGGGTCTCGCACAGGTTTCCCCGCAACTGTCATGTCGACTACCTTCGTCGACTTAACCCACAGCCTGAATGGCGCCACACAAGTATATCCCGGAGATCCCTCTTTTAGTTGTTGTCCAGTTTTGACCATCCCGAAGGATGGGATGAATGTGCAGAGTATCTCTCTCGGTTCCCACACGGGGACCCACGTGGATGCTCCGTATCATTTCGTCGAGACAGGACTAACCATAGAACAGATGCCATTGTCCACGTTTCTCGGAAATGCAGTCGTGGTAGACGTGGCGACCAAGGGACCCAAAGAAAGAATCGCATGGGCGGATGTCTCAGCCCACGAAGATGCCATCCGGCGTAAGGCCGCACTCGAGCAAGGGGTCTTCGTCTTCCTTCGCACCGGCTGGTCGAAGTACTGGGGCACCGATCAGTATTATCACCATCCGTTCCTCGAGCGCGATGCCGCGAAGAAGCTCGTCGAGCTGGGTGTCAAAGCCATCGGCATCGACAGTCTAAGCCCCGACGAGACACGGTTGGACGGTGTCACACCCGACTTCGGTGTCCATGAGGTCGTTCTAGGCGCAGGAGCGATTCTTGCAGAGAACCTTACGAACCTAGAGGCCATCCAGACGGGAGATTGGATCGTAAATCTCGCACCTCTCAAGCTGGACGGGTGCGATGGCTCACCCGTACGTGCCTTCGCGTGGACTGCGCACGCTTCAATCTGATTGCGGTGAGTACACCTTTGCAAAGCATCCGCGCCGCACCTGTTGCTCACTTCTGACCTAGCTATGCCAATGCCGCTACCCTTCAGTGGATTCGCAAATTCCCATCGCATCTCCTCTCCACTCTTTGCGATACGTTTCCTTCTACATACGTCACATGAAGCAATAAACGCCAGCACGTCCAGCGTCCCGTTATATCTCGGTCCGTACGCCCCGCGCCCCGTTCTCCATCGCAGTCTGGTGCAAGGATTTAAATAAATGTGCCGCCAATGTGCCGTACCCTTCATTACCCCGCCTTCCCTTCGGAGTCCACGTCCACTGCAACTGCTTCTCATCGATGTCGTCGCCTCACCCAGTCCATGTAATCGACCTCACCCACCCTCTCGTTCCGGGCAAGGTGCCCGCTTGGCCAGGGCATCCGTGCTACAACGCGTCACTGAACTCCAGTCTTGCGAAAGGCCAGCCCGCAAACGTCCACGCTCTGACGATTGGGACGCACACCGGCACTCATCTCGACGCTCCCTACCACTTCTTCATGGACGGCGTGACGGTCGACCGTCTCGACCTCACGCTGCTCACGGCCGCACCGGCAGTCGTGGCGGACGTCCGCCATCGAGGCGCACATGAGCGCATAACATGGGAAGACCTGTCGGCTGCGGCGATGGAGGTCAGGCGACGCGAGGCGCGTGTGCTTCTCCTATGCACGGGGTGGTCGCGGCACTGGGGCCAGCCGAACTATAGCGACCACCCGTGGCTAGACGCGGAGGCGGCACATAGGGTCCTCGACTTGGGCGTCCGGGTGATTGGACTCGATACGCTCAGCCCGGACGAGCTCACACCTGAGAAGGAGGGCGCCGACGTCCATCGGATTGTGCTCGGGAGTGGCGGGGTCATCGTGGAGAACTTGGCAAGGCTGGATACCTTGGTGGATAGCGGGTGGAAGAGCGTGGTCGTGAGCTTGCTGCCCCTTGCCTTGGAGGGATGCGATGGGAGCCCTCTTCGAGCTGTAGCTTGGGAAGGAGCCCAGTAGGACATTCCTTGCACCTTGATGGCTACGGCGGACTCTGCGACTGGACAATGATTCTGAGAATACGTGCAAATATTACAAGACCTGCTTTCTAGTGACTACCGGGTGCACACACAGCAGCGTGCTTACAAGTACTTGAGTGCTTGCACCTTGATATACTCTTCTGACTGTCCGAACATGACACCGACGCTACGTCCGCTTGTCGACTGCGTTCAGGCGTGTCCCAGTCGGTGTGGTGCGGAGAAGGGGTATGCGTCCATGCCGTTCCTTCCACCGCTTCGGAGCAGTCCTACGCGCCGCCTCGCGAGGCTCGTATAGCTGTAACCAGCCACAGTACTTTGTCCCACATACTGTCCGGACACGAGTTCCCCGTCTTTCGCGAGCGGGGGAGGTCCAACCGCGGGAAGAGGCGGTCGACGATAACCGCGAACATCACGAGGTCCACGCTTGACTCCCCAATGAAAGTCCATGTGTGCAATTCCTGCAAGGAGGACCCTTCCATACGAGGGATGGAGTCCGGCGACGGGAGATGCTCGACATCGACGGCGAAAAGAGAAAGTTGTTCCAAGGAAAGACATCGCTGAGCGAGCGTCACGAGGCCTGTGATAGTCACCAGATGAGCCAGTAGCGGGACGTCGCTGTCGTTGGGGATGATCCACAAGGATTGGAGCTTTGGCCATGCGGTAACGAGCGCAGTGATGTCCTCGTCTGTGACGTCCTGGGGTAGGTCTGGAACTGGCAGTTGAGGAACTCGAGATCACGAAGCGTGAACATAGGCTCCAGCATGTCTGCAAGGGACAAGGTAGGCAGATGTGCGGGGAAAATGTCCGGAAAAAGCTCCATTTTGGTCAGGGTTGCGGGTAGGACGGAGCGCAGCGAGCCGAGGAAGTTCTTGAATGGTTCAGCACCAATCCCGCCTTCGACAGAGATGTCAAGGTCCTCGAGGTGAGGGAGCGACATCTCACGCATTAGCGTCTCGATGTCTTTTGACGACCCTCTCAGTCCTAGCTCCTCCAAAGAATGAAAGCCGTCCCGGATGGTCCGACCGGGGACTTCGCCCTGAAGGCCGATGTCAACCCGCATGGTGTCGAGGTGCTGTAGTGCGGCGAAAATGCCGAGGGTAGCGATGTCCATGGCACAACCGCCGTACATGGTATCGATAGACCGTAGCGCCGTGAACTGCCCAAGTGACTTGAGGTGATCTACGATGATTGGTTTCTTGGCTGCCTTCCCAGTCCGGCGGACCACTTCTGTGTTGCGGCCTGATGGAGAGAATAGAAGGCGGAATAGCTGCTTTATGAGAGCTTCTGATTGGGGAGTTCTCTTAGAGGAATAGAGATGCAGGATCTGCACCGAAGGGGAGAGTACAAGGAGACTCCCGAGGAGACAGCTCATGGTGACCGATACTTCGAGCCGTTCAAGCAGGGGAAGCATAGGCTTGCCATCAAGACGTTGTTCGAGGACCTTCCACGCCAGGGGATCGACGCACCCCCACGATGTGGCTCTGTGCTTGAGTTCGCGCACATGACGAGCGTATCCACGGAAGCGGGACCACTGTGCAGCGCCGATATCGTGGCGTATTTTCTATAGAATATCACCATTGTTAGTTGTGGTATGTCTTATGAGGATGGTCAATCCGGCATACAATGAGCCTCTTCCCACCCGGACGATTCCAAGACTCCAGGAGTCTTACCAGGGGCAGGACATCATCGAGGACCCTCCATAGCACATTCAGGGCACATTCGGACACTAGGCGAGAGACAACTGCCAAGGCTGCTAGTGCAGACCGTACAAGTTTGCGGTAGGATTCGTCCGACGCAGGATCGTCCGAGTAGCCCTCGTTCCATGTCACGTCGAGGTGGGAGACGATTTCGTCTAATAAGTCTCTAGTTGCAAAAACACGCGCAGACATCTGCGAGTGAGTGTCAAAGGGCATGAGATACTGTTGGTTCTGGACTGTATGCCACTGCTACGCTCACCAGACTGCCAGTGGGTTTGTCTACAACTTGTGAAGTTGGGTGTGTCCTTGAAGTTGCGTTATTGTGAGCGCCTATAGGGACACTGAATCTAATCGTGGGAATACAGGACAATAGCCAGCATCCTTACTACTAAATTTACTACGTTACCCTCTTGGCGTCGACCACCACAATTCCTCCACGTTAGCATAGGTGCAGCATCCGGGTTAGCAACTGTTCACTATCTTTGGGTAGGCGTACCGACAATGCTTCACCCTGAGATACTGACATCGAGCCTTTAATTAGACCTCTCGCGCTCAACGCACGCGTCACGGTGATCGCTAATTGGCGTAGTAACATTCTTGTTGCGACGCGGAGGTACTTCCCAGTGAGTCTCCCTGTCATCCTTCCACTTTATTCAGTTGTCAGATGGGAACATGTGGACTCAAGAGACTAACCTAGCATCATATCATTGCTCCAACTCGGTCTCGACATGGCCGTCCAACGCGCCCTCACGTGTCGAGATATCGTGACCGAAATTTTCGAGCGGGTCGGATGCACGCTGGGCGCCCTAGACTGTGATGTGATCTCTGAGATGGATGAAGCACAATCGAGAGAAACGTTAGCTTCTTCCGCTCGCGTGTGCTGGGCATTCTCCGAATCAGCCCTCTCTGTCCTATGGAGGTCGTTGAGCGACGTCGATGTTGTCTTCAAACTCCTACCGTCTTATTGCGAACATCATGATTCAGATGGACGCTACTCTTGGGTGAGTCTATTGCTTAATGTTAATGTCTAGACCCGTCTGACGACGCTTTATACAGTTCATCTCTGAGGAAGTCACGCCAGATCAATGGGCTCGCGTCCAATGGTACGCCAAGCGTGTCCGAGCACTACGCAACATATTTTCCTTCAATACCATGCGCCCTGCCGTATGGGCTCTCCTGGAAGGCGTCCGCGGAGATCAACCACTGCTACCCAATCTATTCTTCCTCAATGCCTGTGTTTCCATCGAAGATCCTTCGGGGTTTATGCACCTGCTTCCGCCATCCCTCCGCACGCTGAATATCACGTTCGATATCCGCAAACCGCTTGAGCAAGTTTCTGCAGCTGAGGCGTCCCTAGTGGGTACAGTACTCCGTGCGATCTCCTCAAGAGTTTCCCATCTCCACGAGTTATACGTCCACGACATGTTACCCTATCTTCCTTCCTCCTCTCTCACCTTCTTGCGGAACTTTCATCAAATGCGCACACTTAGGATCGAATCAGACACATTCGGCTCCGAAGCACTGTTCACTGTGTCTCAGATGTCAAGCCTTTCAGTCCTGGAGGTCGATATCTCTTTGCAGACAGCAACAGAAGCGTTGAAACTCGCGAACGATTTCGGTCTCCTCTCTGAATTACACATCACAGGATCGTTGGTCCAGCTATGCCGGTTTTTCACTGCGACGCATCTCAGAAACCTGCGCCGTCACTCTCAAAATGGGGTCCATCCCGTCAGAGCAGGCCTTTCACGACGCCCTCGTCCGCATCACGGCGAACGTATCCCCGCTTCTCACCGAGATCCGCATCTACCCCACCGGTGACGCCGTCGCAACATCTGCCACTTATACGTCTTCCCAGATTCTTCGTCCTCTGCTGCGCTTCGGCCAGCTCACCGTCTTCGTCATCTTTTTCAACTTCACGAGTGAATACTCACCCAAGTTTGTTGACGACGACATCGCAACCTTTGCTGCTTCATGGCGAAAGCTCGACGACTTCTGCGTCGCAGGGGCCGGTACGACACGCTGCAATCTCACCTTGTCCAGTCTGATTGCATTCGCCCACCACTGTCCCTCGCTGAGATATCTCGAGCTCCCCATGCTTGACATCAAAACCCTCCCACCACAGTCGTCCGTTCCTGGTTTCGCACGAGGTTCCATGCGCCACCTTCACGTGAATTCGTTGGTCGGAAGCTCCGAGGTTAACCTGCTTCACTTTGCGGTCCTCGTGGACAGGCTCTATCCAAGTCTCAACGTGCCACAATTTGCGACTACAACGAGTTTCAAAGCGGACATGGGGAGTGACTGGAACGGATGGAATGCATGGCTCATCACGCAGCTCTTGTTGGGTGCGATACAGCTCAGTCGGGCGCACCTCGTCCCGGATCTTTCGGACGTTCACGTGCTCAGCGCACAGCAGTGAACATGGGACTGAAGGGCCATTAGAGGTGAGTACATGAAAATTCAAATGCTTGCCTGAGCGTATCAGATCCTGATGATTATTTCCACCAATCTAGGAATAAATGCCGAATATTCTGGGATGGCGCGCACTCTCGTTGGGATGAACTTGAACGCTGACTCCGCTGGCCATTATCATCCATGATGTCGAAAAGCGTTCATGTCCGATTCTCCATTTCCAACTTCAACTCGTCTGCGGTTGGAGAGGCAGTGCGGCGTCCAGTTGCTTCAAGGTTGCACCTGAACTGATGCTGTGGTTGTGACTCGTTTCCATGCCTTATCCCCGAATATTGTATAGCTACAGGGCAGTTGTTCTATTTGCAGAACTAGCGCTATTTTACACACGGTATGATAGATAGGTTGCTTGAAGCCTGAAGTACTAGGGCCTACTCTGCGGTTAATCGCATATCCGTCTGGCCGCCTGGATGCATGCGACAGAGTCGATCACTCTCTGCCACAAATCCTTCTCCCCCCGATACGGCCTGCATCGAATGTGACTGGGTATACTCAAGTTCGGGAACAGACGGTCCGTCGCGAGCGCAAGTGCCAGCAGATCGGCCTTGGATTCACCGATGACGTCCCTGAGTTGGACAAGACGGACGCGGGACTGCTTCATGCGCGGAATTGAAGACAGCGGTGAAGGAATTTGGGCCTGGCTCACGTCGACGCTGGTGAGCACGAGCTGTTCGAGGTTGGGGCAGCGCTGCGAAAGGTTGACGACCGTGGAGAACGGGATCGGCTGCCGGTCTCGTGGCACGTCTTGGTCGTATATGATCCACAAGAAGCGCAGTTCGGGCCAGGCGGCGACGAAAGCAGCGATATCGTCGGCAGATGGGTCTTTGGGGTACGTGCGGAACTGACAGGTCAGCTCGTGGATGTGGCGGAGAGAAAGCATTGGCTTGAGGATGTCGGCGAGGCTCAGTTTTGGGGACGTTGGAGTGAACTCGTTTGGGAACAGCTCAAGAGAGGAAAGCTCTGACGGGACCATGCGGCGAACCTTGCCGAGAAACGCCTTAAAGTCTCCGGCATCCATCTCGGTGTCGAGGAAGACCTCTAGCTTGCGTAGAGATGAGGAAGCGACCATATGTATGGCTTTCTCGACTGGACCGGCCATGCCCTTGACCCGGAAACATTCTAGAGCCCGAAAGCCATCGCGAGAAGGCACTTCAGGGGCCATGTCCCTGAATGCGACCCAGGCTCCTAAGGCCTGCAAATTTTCCAGGGACGAGAGCATGCACATTAACGCGTACTGCAAGACAGCTCCACAAGACATCAAATCGATGTTACGAAGCTGTGTAAGAGAAGCCACGGACTGCAGATGATGGCACAGTACAGGAGTTGCGTTCGGGATGGCGGAAGGCGAGGGACTGGGTCGACACAGTGCCGCGAAGAGGTGATTGACGAGATCAGTTGCTTCGATGGTTGGGATAGGCAAGTAGTGACCTTGCATCTTCAAGTCCCGGATGGAGGAAGAGAGTACGAGGAGGCCTGCGGAGGGGTCGTCAGGCATCACGATGACTTTAAGCCGCTGAAGGTGAGGGAGCAACGGTGTCCCATTAAGTTTGTGTATGAGCGTCAACCACGGTGTTGGCTTCATTGAAACAAAGTCCCAGGACGAGGAGTCGTGTTTGAGTTCCCGCACGAGTCCAGCATAACTTTGAAATCGACACCAAGCAGATGCGTCGTGAATCCCTTCGAGGCAAACCGTGTCCTGCGACGTTTTGATTAGCGTCTTCACTGAAGGTGACCATAGTCGACTCACTGAACCAGTAGATGTCTTCTTGGTTGGCACCACCCGCAAGAGCTTCAAAAGGGGAATCAAGCTGTCGAGAACTCGCCAAAGGGCACGGAGGGCGCAGGTAGACATGGCGCGGTTGGCGGTTGCGCAGCCTAGGAGAGCAGAACGCTGCTCTTTCCTCTCCTCAGGGTCTGTGTACACTGGGCTATCGTCCAACGCAGGAGTTAAATGAGAGAAAATCTCCCGGAGAACATCTTCGCAGGCCATGGCACGCTGCGTCGACTCGCATGGCATCCTAGATCGAAATGAACATCATCAACAACCCTGGAAGTCACTGAAAACCGGATGATATTCACGCACATTTGCACTTCGCTCATGTCTGAAAGAAATTGGGAGCAACTTTGGGTTTTCGCTCGAGGTTCAAGTTTTCAAGTTGAGGCTTTGAAATCAATCAAGTACTATTGGTTAACCGGTTACTTACAGCTCTGGCCGGCCCGGACATCCGACGCCGATGCTGGCATGTGCAGGCTTGGCTCTGAACTTCATCATCTAGTTCATGCTGGTTATCTCGTTCAACCTCGCCACTATCACGATGTCTTACTGAGCTCAAGATAGCGTAATAACTACTCCTGCCCAGGCTTACTACATCCTACCGCTGCGGTCGCCCGACAAAGACGCTTTATATTCCCACTCGGAGAATATGGATCCGCAGCCTTCGCGCAGGAGCACCGACGACACCTTACGACCCTCTCACATCGGGTACAGCACTCAGACGCTCTCCGGATACGGGTCGGCCATGTCCAGTTTGCCAGGGAGCGGCGCGGTGACTCCGAGGACGCCCGGGTACGTGGATGGGGAGGTTGGCGAACGAACGGCTCTGCTCGAGGACCGGAGGGACATCAGCGAGGCAGAGGCCGGGTCAGGGAGCTCTCTCAGTGAGTAATCTATTGATTCTCTCCTTTATTTCTGCCGGAAGAGCAACAACTCTCGAACTGCTTGCGCTTGCCGACTTGAAGGAGACTCTCATGCGGATTCTTCCTCAAGTAACAAGTCGGGCCTGGTGTACGAGTCGCGTTGTTGTACGTCGCAAAGCTATCCTAGTACACTCTGGTATAGTCAGACTCTACCCAATTGTGGCCGAATTTTGCGGAATATCTCTTAGGTCTCCGTCCGCAATTACCTCCCCCCACAACTTCGGTATTGTCCATTGTTTCACGCTTACTACGGACATTCACGGGCTGCATGATGCTAATCTTGCACCTTCATATAGATTCTGACGGGCGTCCTCCACTGTGGAGGAGGAAGTCAACATGGGCGAAAGTCCGATACTATATCCCCTCAACAGCATGGATACCCCAATACTCCTTTTCCCTGTACGCAATCGAAACTTCTGCTCCGCACATGCGCTCTGGCTGACAGAACCACAGATTCGCAGGCGACTTCCTCGCTGGTATCACGGTCGCCAGCATGCTCATACCCCAGTCCGTCTCCTACGCGTCGTCGCTGGCCAAGCTCAGCCCAGTGACCGGTTTGGTCTGTGCATGATCTCTCTGTGGGGGAGATATTCGCTGACCTCGCTCCAGTTCTCTGCTGCGATACCCGGCATCGTATACGCTCTTCTCGGAACGTCTCGGCAATTGAACGTTGCGCCGGAAGCCGCGCTCTCCTTGCTCGTTGGCCAGGCAGTCGACGAGATCCTGCATTCCGACCCCCATACACATCCAGTAGACCCGAACGCCATATCTCTTGCGATATCCACTGTAATAACATTCCAGGTGCGTGTTACAGGTGGTCAGGTGACAGGACCGTGCTCAATGTCGCTGCAGGTTGGCTTGATTAGTTTCCTCCTTGGCCTGTTCAGGCTGGGGTTCCTCGACGTCGTCCTCAGCCGCGCACTACTGCGCGGTTTTGTCACCGCAGTCGCGGTCGTCATCATGATGTACGCCGCTTCAATCGTCCTCTTCCCATGTTGCGCTAACAGACCTTGCGTAGAGAGCAACTCATACCTATGTTCGGTCTAACACATCTAGAGCATGTCCTACAACCCAAGTCCACGCTAGACAAGCTACTGTTCTTGATCGAGAACGCCTTCACGCACGCGCACAAACTCACCACGATGATCAGCTTCGGCGCACTGGCCATCCTCGTCGCGATACGGAGCTGCAAGCAGGCGTTCAAGAAGTACTGGTTCATCTACCGACTTCCGGAGGTCTTCATCGTGGTAGTCGTCTCGACGAGTACGTCTCTTCTCCGTCCGTATCTTGCACCTGACTGACCATTCCACGCAGTACTCTCGGACGAGTTCGGCTGGGACCAGGACGGTGTTGAGATCCTCGGCTCGGTGCCCATTAACACTGGGACGTTCGTCCAGTTCCCGCTCCGGAAGATGACGCTCAGGTACCTGCGGCGGACGACATCGACAGCCGTGCTCATCTCGGTTGTCGGCTTCCTGGACAGTATCGTCGCGGCCAAGCAGAACGCCGCGCGGTTTGGGTACAGCATCAGCCCGAACCGTGAGCTCGTCGCACTGGGAGCGGGTAACATCGTCGGCGCGTTCATTCCGGGAACGCTGCCCGCCTACGGCTCCATCACGAGGTCAGTATCAGGACCTCAGAAGTATGGCGATGCGCATTGCAGTACTCAAAGAAGTGGCGTAGGTCGAAGCTGAATGGCGATCTCGGCGGCCGTACGCAGATGGCGTCGCTGGTCACCTCCACCCTCGTGCTCCTTGCGACGTTCTTCCTGCTGCCGTGGCTCTACTACCTGCCGAAATGCGTGCTTGCGTCCATGTAAGTCCGTCACAGCTGTCACTATTACCCCGCCATTGACTGTCATAACAGCATCTGCTTGATCGTCTTCTCCTTGCTGTCCGAGCTACCCCACGATGCCAAGTTCTACTGGAAGTACGTACCTAGGTAACTTAGCAGATGCTGGCGGGGGTGACTGACGTTCAACCAGGATGCGAGCATGGATCGACCTCCTTTTGATGTCCCTCACGTTCTTCTTGACGATCATCTGGAACGTCGAGATCGGGATCGCGGTCAGCGTCGTCATCTCACTTCTGCTCGTGGTGCGGCGATCGTCCCGACCCCGGATGACCATCCTCGTAAGCCCGTTCCGTTTCAGATGCCCGCTTGTGACAGATTGTGGTGTTCGAGCTGCTGACCGGAACGTTCGGCAGGGCCGCATACCGGGGACGGACAGATGGAAGCCAATCGATGAGAACCCCGAGGCGGAGGAGGACGCATCAGGCGTGCTCATCGTGCGCATCCGCGAGAACCTCGACTTTGGTATGTGCAAGTTCAGTGTGCCTATGCCACCCGCACTTACACCCCCTCCACAATCTCCGTGACCGCAGCGAACACTGCACAGCTGAAAGGTGCGTGCCTGCAGATTACAGTGACAGGCTGCTTGCAGTTGGCTTACGGATGTGATCAACATGGGCGCTGATACTGCGCATGTATATGTGGCATTCGACTTTACCCTCAACGTAGAACGTCTGCGGCGCCTGGAGCTCTACGGACATGACAAGCATCACCCCGCGGACGAGCCACACAGGCACGACGCCAATGTGCTCGTCTTCCACCTTGCCGACGTCGACACCATTGATGCTTCGTGAGTCCACCCCATCTCACCCACAGACCGCCACCCACGGTCATGTCACGAATCGCAATACTGACCAATGACGCGTTTGATCTGGGTCGGTCATTGGCCAATCACAGTGCGGTACAGATCTTCTACGAATTGGTGGAGACTTACAAGGTGCGCCGCACTTCTATACTTGATGATAGAGGGCATCCGCTAACTCTCGACGTCGGGCGGTGGCATGCGCAATCTGATGTCGATGCCGATGACATCCTGTCTGCAGAATCGTGGAGTTGGGCTGTACATCACGCATCTCAAGCAGGGCCCGCGCGAGTCGTTCGAGAAGGCGGGTGTTATTGCCCTGCTGGACGAGGACGCCTTCCTCAAGGACGTTGCGAGCGCGATGGCGCGCGTCGAGCAGATGATGCGGGAGAGGGAGCGATGAGCGGAATGGAATCAGCCTCAGAGCCACCCGGAGATCTGGACAGCAACAGGCAGTCCTCTCCATTACGGCGACCCGCCCACACCGCTATACTCACACATCGTATCACTGGTAGCGTTTCGTGCACACTGCACACCACCACACCACCACACTTCTATAGACGACCACATGCATCTGTTCATATTACTTGTATTCACACTTCTTGGGCGCATCGAACAGGCTGAACACGGGTGGGATTCGACGTCGATACTGACACACTGACACTCGCTTGGCAGTTGAGAGCCGTATATTCTCATATATCCTTTGCAGGCTAAGACGGTCGATCGGTGTGGTCTTGTGTGCATGTATGGATGCTCGCCCAAGGCCTTTCAGGCAATGTACCTTCCAGAAACGCCAGAACCACCGGAGATTCTCTACTGCCGCCCCCCGCCCCACGCTGCAGCTTGGTTATGGACGGAACAGGTGGCCATGGGAGGATGTGCCGTCGGGAGTCCTAGCCCTAGCACGCGCACGTCAGAGCTGTCCAACGAGCGAACCACATTGGCTCCTTAGTTACCGGACAGATGTCCTCGACGATCGCCCATGCGGTCTTTCTGGGACAGCCGAGGGCTGCCGGGGAACAAAGATGAGATCAGGCATCGGGTGATGCAGCGTGCGGGCCTGGCGGAATGCGGCCAGAGAGTCGAGACGGCGGAGAAGAGGCAAGGCACAGAAGCCTCCTCAGGCCAGTGTGGCAGGGAGGCTGGAGCGCGCCGCATTGGTCCCGGGCTGCGGCGAAGTCGTCGGGAACCACAGCGCCATGCGGTGATATCAATGTGAGCGTGTTGGCTTGGCGGGATGCAGCGTCGTGCACTCGATGAGGACTCGAGGGTCGAGAGAGGACGGGGAACTTCTCTGGGTACTCGTACAGATATTACACGCAATATTGTGAGTGTCTATAATCAGACAATGCTTGCATCGCATACACATGTTTTTGCGCGCGATGGGAGACGCTGCGTGGCAGGTCCAGGCGGGTCATAGAGGGAGGGTGTGGATGCGGAGAGTGTAGGTAGGGGAAGGGGCTGATCATGGACTCTAATGTACACATGGCGGGTGAGTCCAGAATAAACAGGGTATGAAAAAATAAGCGGGTTGGCCAGCAGTGAATAGGTTAAAGGCAAACGACGAAGAGCGAAGGGTAGGAAAGGGTCCGCGGGCCAATAAGAAATGCAGAATGGAGGTACGAAAGCGAATCGAACAGCGGGAGGGGGACAGGGTGGAAGGGGGGAGGGTTGGGAGCGACCGAATGAACTCCGCGCCGGACGGTAGCAAGCTTTCCTGTGGTTCTCTCAACCATAAACAGCCCAATTGTCTCAACGACGCCCGCAGACGTTATGAAGACGCGCGGACTGGCAGAGGAGGCAACGGTCTTCGTTTAGGTTGGCTAGAGATCCCGGCCGAGTGGGGCGCCTGCGATAACGCGCGGCCCTTCTCGGTAAGAAGTGATGCCCACGAGACGGACTGGAACGCAGATACAGGTGCGACAACAAGGCCGGGCACCCGGTTGGAGGACGCGCCGTGGAAATGCGTGGTGTGTGTCACGTACCCGTCGTGCGCCTCGTCTTCTTGGAAGAACGTGACGGAGATGACGGGCGGGTCAAACCGACTGTCCTTGTACGAAGGAGGAGACAGACTCGAAGGCGAGGGAGTGTCGACAGGGGAGGAAGGAGCGGTGGACGCGGAGTCGTTCGAATCGAAGGAGAAAGAGCGCGTGCTCGGGGTTGATGTGTAGAGGTCGAAGATGTCGGAAACGGCGGGCGACGAAGGCGAACAACTTGCAGAAGAAGAAGGCGAGGATGAAGATGTCGAAGGGGACATGTCTGAGAGATGCGAAGCGATGGAGAGGGCGGGCGGAGGAGAGAAAACCTCGAACTCCGTCTCGTCCTCGCTCACATCGAAGGGGATCGCGCTGGGGAAGAAGCGGGCACTTGCGGAGGTGGAGCCACTAGATGCATTAGCGCGCTCGACGTCGCTGAAGACGATCTCGTCTTGTGTAGAGTCCCATTCTGCCGTGAACGTCCATGCTGTTGATGAGGCTGGGGGTGTCGAACCGACGACAGGGGAGTTCGGCAGGTTAAGGTGTACCCCACTCAGAAGAGCTACCCTTCTCCGCATCTTCTTCACGCTGGGCTGAGGCACAGAAACAGCCTATAAATGTGCCTCTTAATGAGCGCTCGTGTCTCGCAGGGCACAGGAAAGAGCACCGCTCACCTTGCCCTTGGATATCGCTGAAACTGATTCGACCGCTGGACTCGGGGGGTTAGACTTCATGTCGAGAAAGTCCAAAGCCGGCGAGTCCGTCATGCTCCTGGCATACGCAGCTCCACCAAACGGGAGCACGGCAAGCTTTGGTCGCACAGCGGCCATTTCACGCGAATCCTTAAAACCTAGTCCTCGAGGCCCGGAGGCTGGATGCGCCGTGGGCGCGGAAAAGGGAGAAGCGAAACAGGGTGAACGAAAGGGAAGACACAACGAAGGTGGGTGGGTCGCTGCGCTTATGTGCAGGGATATGTATGTCATCGAAGAAGAAGGGAAGCCGCCATGGGGCCGTCGAACGTCTGCGCGATGATGGAGACCGCTGCCAATGATTGACGTGGTAGCGAGGGGAGAAGGATCCATCGTACAGCGAACTCGACGGGGCAGGATCATCTAGCCAACCACTCGGTATATATCGCTATTGGTCGCAGCAGCGGCCACGCCTCCTAAGGCGGGAGATGATATGGAACAGCCCTCGTGAAGTGATCTGCAGTCTCGGGCAGTCATCAATCACATTGAGCGCGGCCCGGACGCATTTGACATATCCGGACACTGGGTACCAGTCTGTACCAGTGGACTGGTCGAGGATGGTCGGCACGTCGCGCGGATCTGCAGGGCCAGGCCCACGCTTTGACAGTTGCATGTTGGGTGTAGAGAATTGAGAAGGTACCGACTCCCATGCTGCACAGCACGGACGAGGTGAGGTTGCGGTTCGCCTCGTACGCATCACGCGACATGGATCGGTCGCCAACCAATCAAAGGCGAAGGATGCGGGCCCATCATCAACCACCCTGGAAGAGGAAGACGACCATCTCCCCTGTGCTATTAGCCGCATGTTTCCGAACATTCCGCCATAGCACTTACCCGCGACTGATTCTCCAACGTCTGACGGAATGCATGGACAGCATGATGTCGTGGGGAGCACAAAGTCTAACGAGAAGGTGGAGTAGGAATCGGGCGTCTGGCTTCCAAGGGGAAGATGGTTGTCGATCAATCGTTTGGCAATATTGATGGATCTCGCCACTAGCCGCTCGGGGGTTCGGACTCGAATGGGGCTGGGCAGCAGAGCTTCAAGTTGCAGGTCGAGATGGATATAAATCGGTGCTGGGAGCTGTTCAAACGCACTACGGTATAGAGTATGGTTGCTGACCGGTGGTCGAAATGAATGCGTCCGAGGCAGGAGAACGCCCCAGCTCTTGTGAGGTTCAGAGTCTATCGATGGACTCGCACAGCCTCGAGAAGGAAGAAAAGAACCGTGTTCGGAAAGCCAAAGTCCGTCGCAGGGTCAGACAAAGTGTCGATAAGTGGAAGGGCGACTGTCGGCTACAGAGAGTTTCGCCGAGCATCGCTCATTACGCAGCGCAATGGCGGGCGACGCGTACGTCTACTAGCAGCAGACGTTACTCGGTCGCGCAGCGCAAATATCAATGGGGTACACACCTATTGCCAACTGCTCAAGCACTCGATTCCGGCACCCGCTTCACTCCGTGACGCTGGATAGTGTTCAACAGAATCCTGCAGTGATCCACGCGGTGTGTCATCTCAAATCCTATTCTCGCACCTAAAGCCGCATGCCCGAGCGCGCGCTCGCACCCAATCGCCGCTGTCTCTGCAGTCTCCCCAACAACACGCCTCCTGACGCCTCCGCCATACCAATCAGGTCGCTGAGCGCATGTAGCGACTGCCCGCCGAAGCACTCCCTCGTCTTCTGACTAGAGGACTTGGGTTTGGGCACTATCGGTGGTTGGTACTTCGGGTCGCCCGGAGGGAGCTGCCCGTTCCATACGCCACCTCCGATAACCCAGGGAGGAGGGTAGACGATGTTGCTGTTCGCCAGTGTCATCAGATACAGGTTGCGTGTGACGTGATGGGGCAATCCTCGAGCGACTGCAGAACTATACAACAACGACAGGGTCTTGTCAACTAATGACCGATAGACGTTCATGCGTAGGATGCGACCGGCCCCGGAGGGAACGAATGTTGAGTATTGCATACAGGGGAAGGGGGAAGCGGATGAAGCCATCGGAAACGGCAAGTTAATGGAAATTGAGTCGGTCAGCCTTCGGATCAGCCGTTGGAAATATTACAGACTGACCTCGCTTCTCCCATTCAATGAGCCAGTGTGTCAACGCTGGACGTTGTTCTTGAGGAACATCATCGCGTTCCAGCTGGCGCATCACCGCCGCTGCTTGGGAAAACGCCGGACGCCATGCTTTGCGCAACAGCGACGTAGCCTTAGATTGTGAGAGTACCGAAGCGGCGGTGGATCGGAGGAACAGTCGGTACAAGCTCAGGAAGCTTGAGGGAAGGGTAGCACCGTCCCTCGAAGCCGAGTATGAGCGATGCCAGGTGCGAGCTAAGCTGGGGCGGGAGCCACACAATGGCTGGGCCCGCAGGGAAAGCAAGGTTCGCAACGACCCTTCCATGGTGGACGTTGCTCGGACTGTGAGGTGGGTAATCTCCTCAAGTTAGGACTATGAAACGCGCCTAGTGTGCAAAAAAGTTAATTCGTGCGTTCTGCCTCGGAGATGCACACGGTACAATACTTACAGCCTTGCGGGCAGGGTCAACGGACCGTTTACCTGGCGGATGATACCATCAAAAAGGTACGACAGTGGACTGTGATCAACAGGCTCACCGATACTCAAGCTTGTTTGTAGTGTCTTGGTATCTGGATAGAGCGGTATCGTGCGCCAGTAGAGGATATTAATTGCTATTTTCTGAGGATTAGACGGAGGTCGATGGTCATGGTATCGAATCACGCTGCGCTCAGGCGCGCTGGCAGCTTAACGCCCTTAGGACCCCGGGCACAAAACACAGACTCATGGGTCTCCGAACGGGTTACAACCCTTCTACAACAAGTAGAAATTACACTCAACCTTTGAATAGTTCGTTGGTATCAAGTATGATGGACTTCCTGTTGCTGCGATACTTACCCCCGCGAGCGAGGAACAGACGGTGTCTGGGGTCTCGCTACCTCTTAGCGCTGAAAAGGATTTCCCTCCGGCATCGGAAGGTTTGCTACACAAACCACATCAACGCCATATGAACCTCTTCGCAACTCATTCTTGTACTGACCAATACTAAACGTGACAATGTCTACCTTTCTGCGCTCCAGCATCAGATCGTCTTGAGAGGCTGCGGCCACGAAAACAACACCCAGTGGCATACTGTGCCAGTGATCGATATCAGATTGCCTCATGCCTCAGGCTGTTCGTCGCCAAACATGCATCCATATCATGAACAGGTGGTCTTCACCACGCCAGACTGGAGGAACAAGAGTCGAAGTATCTTGTCTACCATCGAATTATCCTTGATCATCTTTACCGTGGCTCGAACCAAGCAGGTACTGGTGCCTCGACAGTGCTCAAGCCTCATCTCATCCCCTAAAACACGTAAGGTGTGGCATGCATTTCAACATAACATAGCACAGGTGCTGACTCGCTTCTGAAGGCGTACTGAGGCTATATGCCCAAGACATCTGGAGTCAATTGGTTTTCGTCCCCGATTGCCCACCCTCATCGTCATTCTGTAGCATTTATCCGTCAGTGCACCTTAAAATCGTTTGTATGGATGGTAACGAATACCTGGGCCGATACCTTGCTCGAGCCTGTATCAATGACCGGGAGAGGGCCATTGGAGATCGTAAGCCTCGTCAGCTGGACGCGACGGGCCTGTAGGATCACAGCTTCGTCGCAGCTGTTCTCCCTGGAGATGATGTTGCGGTTGTCGTTCTCCATGGTGGGTGGTAGAAAATGCATAGGGACTCCATTTGGGGAGCCATTGTCCTTTATACTGCGCACCGCTTTGTCTGACCACACTTTGGCCGTCAAGACCACACTTGGGCGGACCGACCCTGGTCAAAGCTGTGGCGAATGCAATGTAAGGTCCCGTTCATTGCCGCATCTGTGCATTATCGGCTGATTTTTCGGGTCAGGGAAAGTCGGAATGTCAACCTTAGCAGGCGGTTTGTGCCGCCACCGGTAGCGTGTTGGCCAAAGCGCGAAGGCTAGACCGTCATTGTCCATGGAGGCTTACGTGGCCTACTAACGCTTTTGCCTGAGTGGCGGTTACTTCTGTATATATAGCGCCTCCCGAGCTCTCGGAACTCTCCGCCCAGCTCCCCAGCTCGCGAGCCACTCCTCACTTCATACCTCCCCAGTTCAGCGTAAGATGGAAGCTCAGCTCTATGAGCGTGCGGTCAGGAAGGTTTGTTCTCGCCATTTCGCTACGCTGCGTCCGCGTTCCTAGACTGATCGCGCTCATTGCTTCAGACGTTGCGGGTGTTCATCCCCAGTGTGTCGAACGCGGACGACGATGAGGAGTGGCTGGATCCACTCCCTTCTCCACCACCCCCGACGCCGAGCCACGCGCGGCGAGAGGCGCCGTACGATATGCAGCGCTTTGACCCGTTCAGAGTCATGGTACGTGCGCTCTTTGCAACCCTCCGGCACAAAGCTCATGCGGTTCCTCGGTGCCAGATGGCCTCGTCGACCCCCCACTTCACCTCTCCCACCTCCCCAGAGTTCGCGATCGACTACCCAAAGCTGCCCGACTCCCTCACCTTCCACTTCCCGGCCCTTGACGAGGCGGACTCGGACCACAACGACTCCACGGAGACACACCCCGATGAGGCGGACGACCTGTTCGCAGACACGGAAGACTTGTCCCCAGACTCCTCCTTCGAGATCCCCACCCCCGCCGACCTCTCCGGCGACTTCAGCACGACGTTCCACTTTGGCGGCGCCGATGAAGAGGGCGAGTATGAGATCGACCGCACCATCCTCCGGCCCGCGGGCAAGCACCCCAGGTTCGACCTGTCCGGCTCGCTTGCCAAGCTCGCGACGCGCTCCACCGCCACCCTCCGGACGATGTCCAGTTTCACCACGTTCCCGCGCTTCTCCGGAGGCTCAATCTCTGGCGAGTCCGACACAGAGGACACCACCTACGCCGGAATCACTGCCCCGCCCGCCTCACTCCTCGCCTCTCGCCGTCCTTCCGTCGCTACGGGAGCCACGCCGCTCTCGTCCCCCGTGTCCGCCGCCGAGGTCGTGAAGAGCCTCCGCAAGCTCGCGTCGTCCCTGGAACTCGGCTGTGCGGGGCAAAGCGTCGAGAGGCACTTCGAAGAAACCGTCGATCACTACGAGAGAGCGTGGTCGCACGACGAGCCGATCGAGGTGCATGTCGACCGCACCGAAGCACTCCATTTTGAAGACGACCGCTTTGGCTTTGGCTTCCAGGCGCGTCCAGACGGGGTTGGGCTGTACGCTGACGTGTGAGAGGAGCCCGAATGCACACCCTTGGGCCTCCACGGACCGTCGTCAAGGCACCGGCGTGGACGGGGGCGAGAACGAACTCGCGCAAGGAGACCTGGACCCTTACGAACGCTATCAGTGTATTTGAAGGTTAAAGGTAAGTGAGCATTGTATCAGCCCGGAACTGTTGCATTCTCGGTGCTCTTGTTTCTTTTTCACCATCTCCCTTTCACGTTGCATCCATATACACCATCGCGTCTGCACACTATGACATCATCTCATCTCATGCCCCCCATCACGAACATACATACAACACTCCTTTCCACTCCGTTATCATCAGAGACAATACATGTGTTTTGTGCCCCTCACCATCCCACCACGACTTGTACGCTTGTCTGCAGATAGCATCAATTGCATTCTTTCTCGTCTGTGCCTAGCCTTTGCGCCATGATCGGCGCACCTACCGCGTGGGTGCGAGACAAGGGCTCGAAACAAGACCGATCGCGAGGCTCGAGACAAGAATTCTAAGCGAGACGCAGTCGGACAACGGATGAGAGTAGCAGAAAGATACACTTATATATTGCGAGAACGAACGGACGGCGATGTCAATACTTAGTACCGGGGTGATCGACGCAGCGACAACAATAACAACGAGGGGCAAGGCGAGAGACAAGAGACGAGCAAAGTCCGCAATTTCCTGTAACTGACTGAGTGAGGGGAGGTGGATACGTCTGGTGCCACGGATCATGTATCAATGTATGTGCTATGTACCAATGATGACGGGGATGATGCGACAGAAGAGACGAGAAGTGGGGGAGACAGTGACGGACGACGAAGTAGGCAGGCTGATGGCAAGAAAATGGGAATTGATGATGATGCGTACATACGGCTTTGTCGAGGCAACTAACTACTACAGAACACAGGAGGACAGGAAAAAGGGAAACAAATTCGAAACTGCGATGTCGTCGTCACGTCAACATGCAGTGAGAAATGGAGATGACCTATGCAGGAACACGGGCTGCGGTCAGATGCGCCACGACGGTACATTGCAATGTGGCAGACTCACCGTACAGCCTATTGCCTGCCCTTTGCATCATAGAACGCTTGAGCGGGTTGCAGCGGTGCGATAGGGACCATCCCGTATGGAACAGCCGCCGGCATCACGCCGAACGACTGATACATTGGGTACATCCCTGGCTGGTATCCCATGGCCCAAGGCGCACGAGCAGAAGGGTACTGCATCTGCATATATGCAGCTGGCGCAGGGGCATACGGCGTGGGTCCATACGGCGCATATGGCATCGGAGGCGAGTAGAGCTGAGGTACAGGAGGAAGAGGGTGTGATGTGGAAGCGGGGGTGGGCGGCATGAGGCTCGTCGTCGACGACGCGGGAGAGAAGGTAGAAGCGGTTGAGGGAGGAGAAGCCGTAGACGAGCTGCTGACGGACGAGCGCTTATGCCCGTGCTTGTGCTTGGGCTGGGACGCAGGCGTCGGACTGGCCTGGACAGGTGCCTGGATGATCCAACCGTCGTCAGTTACCAGTAAGCTTGAGGACGGAGCCTTGCTCACAATCCATCCGTCGTTGTCTTCACTCTTGCTCGCCTCGGTGATCAACGCCGTAAGGTCGATGTCCTTGGACGCCTGCTTCCGATTCGCCTTCTTCGCCTTACGTCCGCCCGAGTTGCCAGACCGTAGACGGTCCACAATCTCACGCGTCTTAGAGTTGCGCGAGCGTGAGGAAGGCGAGCCGTCGTTGAGGAACGCGGGGAAAAGCGCGGTAGAGGCACGACGCGGGGTTCCACTTCGGGTAACGTTGAGACTCTGTGTGAATCCAGAGCCATATTCGTCCGTCTCTTCGACATAGAACCCATTCTCGAGCTTGCGTAGCGGCGGTACGGGCGCGGAACGCGCCTCCTTACGGTCCGTGGGTGGCGTGGCGTTCAGTGAAGGGAAGTGGAAGTTATATGTCGGAGATGAGAATGGGGAATCCGAAGAGCCGGAGGAAGACGTAAGAGGGGGCGTGGTGGGCTCTCGTGACTCTGCACGGTGAGGAGTGGAGGGAACAAAGTCGAGAGCACTCGAGCTGAGCTCGCTGTTCAGGAGCTTCGAAGGGAATGGCGAGAGGACGCCGGGGGAGGCAGCGACTTTGCCGGAAACCGCGCTAGCATAGCTCGGTGTCGCCTTCGTCGCTTTCGGCGTCGAAGGAGGCGGGTCCGACTCGACCGACGCTTCAGAGTCGGTGAGATCAGGCGCGCTCTCAATGTTGTCAAGATCCCACAGCGGGACCTCCGGGGAGAGCGAGTCCACCTCGGGCAGCGAACCCTCGACAAGGATCCCACCGAACAACTCTCGCACCTTCTCATTCCAAGCGTCCGTCTCCGCGGTATGCTCAGAACAAGCAGGACGATCGTCCTCGGGGAACGCGAGTGCGGTGGAAGGAAGAATGGCAACTTCGACCTCGTACCGTTTGAGAACGTCCTCTGCCGCCTGCACGCCACTGAGGCCGGTATTCAGATCTACATCCGCCTCCGCAGCTCCCGCGGCATTCAGAGCATTACCCGGCACCTTCCTTCGTCGTCCGCGAGCCAGGTGGTCGTGATAATGAGGGGGTCGAGGGTGAGCGGGCTTTGTCTTGTAGGTCCAAGAGATCGCCCGGAAAGACGTCTTCCACCAATCATCCTGCACAATCTCCCAGTCCCATATCTCCGGGGTGTCCTGGCGGTCCTCCGGCGTGTCCTGGACAAGATCAGCGTTCACCATCGGCGATTGTGAGGGGACTGTGGCGGATTGTAGAAGGGAGCTGGATGGGGAGTCAGGGGAGTGCGCGGTGGCGATTGACCGACCGCGACACCCGCCTTTCAGTGTCGTCTTTGGTGCAAAGGAAGAACAAAGAAGATTATCGGCTTCAATCACACATGCGCAGAAGTCGTGGAGAAAGGAACGTTGTCGTCGTGAAGCAAGTTGGGGAATGCGGCGCTTAGTCATAGCCTGTAGGCGTCTCAGGGCCAGTTGGGGTCATTTCGCACGGCTTAGCCTAGAGCATAGGCCAGCAACGTCTGGATCGTACACGAAATTGCTGGAAGATGTATGGAGATCACAGTGAGGAAGGTAGTAGGGGAGGGGAGGGGGGACACGAGAAGGAAGGAAAGAACAGCGGCAGGGAACGCAATGGTGTATCTGCCACCAGGCGAGTAGGCGGAAAGGATAAATGTTGCGTGCAAGGACCATTCATGTCGCGGAGAGGAATGGGGTGAGATAAACAGATACGGAAGATAACGGATGAGGTACGAAAGAGGGATGAAGTACAAAACCATAGAGCACAGCGGAAGGTCGACTTACACCCACGTCCTCATCCCACCGCGCCGTTAGACTCAATATCCTCAACTCATGCTCTGAACCGCAACCGTCTCCAGAACGTCCTCATCTCCCAATTTGATGTCTTCTGCCAACTGTTCTTGATCGTGGTGTGAACGTCAATCGGGGCAAAGCGCGTGCAGGATAAGTTTGGGGCATTGGCGGGTTGTCCTTCAAGCGAAACCGGATGTTGGTTAACTTGAAAAGTCACGAAGATGCTTCCTTATGTTCCGGGAACGCGTGAAGTTGACGTCAAGGATGCTGGAGAGACGGAGAAAAGTCCCAGGCAGGTCTCGCTCCACGTGAGGGAGCGGCGACAAGAATTTGTATCAGTATTGTACTTACTGAATCAATCCCGGTGATCTTACTGAAGAAAATGATTTCTTTAGTCTCTTAAACGGGAAAACAAACTGAACTTACCATCACTAGCACAGCCCCATTGATCGATTTATTATGATTGAAGAAAGCAGATCCAGCGTCGACTTTCTCCTCAGTAGGATCCGAGTTGCAAGGAATTACTGAGCAGTGGAGTGATTTGGATTGGTCCTTTGTTGTGGTTCGAAATTGGCTCCCTCGGAAGTGTCTGAAACCACACCGAGAGTATTTCCAAACTAAATACGGACTGTTTTCAACGGTTAACGACTACCCACGAAAAGCACTTTGATAATGCAAGTACTCTCATTGACGTAGCCATCCTTCTCCTCAGCTGCCGATGCGCCTGGCAGCCTGCAGCGGCGCCACCAGCAAGCGCACCTTGTCCCACAGCCTGTCGGTCCACTCCCTCCTCCTACTCTTGGCTGCGATCGAATGAGGAACTTGTAAGCAAGGCAGGAGCCGATCGACGATGAGCGCGAACACGAGCAGGTCCGCCTCCGCCTCTCCAACAAAGAGATGCACCGCTAGCTCCCATACCCGATTATTGAGCCGTCGAACTAAGCTCGGGGAAGGGAGGTGCCCGATGTCCAGAGTTGTAATGCCAACGCTCTCGAGGTCCGGACACCGCTGCAGAAGGTCGGCGAGGCCTGCGATGGTGATAGGCTGGACGCGGTCCAGGATATGGTCATTGTATACGGCCCAGAAGGAGGTGAGTTTCGGCCATGCTGTTGCGAACGCGCGCAGGTCGTCGTCGGACACGTCCTTTGGGTACGTCCGGAACTGACAGCTCAGTTTTCTGAGTTCGCGGAGCGACAGCATCGGCTCAAGCAGCTCTGCGAGGGAGAGTGCAGCACGAGAGCGGGTGAAGATATCCGGACAGAGCGTCAGATACGTCAGGCCGGAGGGAATAAGGGAGCGGACGGAGACCAGGAAGCTCTTATACTCTTCTACAGACGTCCGTGTCAAGCTCTTGAGCTCGAGCTCCGTGAGCTTGTGGAGTGGAAGTGCTCGCAAGAGCTTGAGAAAGTCCTCGGCGGTGCCACGTAGTGAGAGAGCGTCCAGCGCCGGGAAGCCATCGCGAAACGATGCTGTAGAGGGCATGGTGTGGAGTAACACATGAGCCCGTAGAGCCCGGAGAGAAGAAAGAGAAGAGAGCGCCTGCAAGGTCTGTTGCCCAACGTGAATGCCAGCGAAATACAAATCGAGGTCTTGCAGAGCCGTGAAGCGACCAAGCGACAGAATATGATTGGAAGCCTCGGGAACCACTGTGTGGACCTTGCGGCGAATTTCGGCGGGGACGGATGGGAGGGAGATGTGCTGAACGAGACTGTTGACAAACCCGTCTGTCTCGGGGCTGAAACCTTCGGGTTCGTAGTAATCGTCAGGCGGGGACAGTTGCAGCCACTCCAAAGACGGGGAGAGCAGCAGCAAGACTGGCCACTCGGGGCGCATGATCGACGTCTCGAGGCGTCGCAACATTGGCAGCATCGGCGCTCCTTCAAGCCGTCGCACGATTATCTTCCACGCGGATGGGTGGGCAGGGACTGAGGGCTTGATGCTCTTCAGTTCCCGTAAACGTAGCGCGTAGTGTTGGAACCTAGCCCACGCTGCGTCGCTGATGTCCGGGAATACACGCTGTCACGAACACCATGCATCAGGATGAATATTCAATGTGTACAATGGCAATCTCACAATATGAGAGCGCGAGCTTGTACAGGGGAGAATCCTCAGTAAAGGGACGATGTCTTCGAGCACGCGCCATAGACCATCCAGGGCGTGCTTGGAGAATGCGCGAGAGACTCGTGCCGCTGCGGCAAGGGTAGAACGCAAGAGCTTCCTGTCCGACGGATCCCAATTAGGGTCGTCTTCGTCTCCTCCATCCCATCCGGGCGTCAGGTGAAAGAAGATCTCGTCCAGGAGGTCTTGCTGGGTTACATCAGCAAATCGCGGCTGGTCAGATAACACATTGCAATTGCCTACCGAGGATTGTAGGGCATGAACGTACATGATCGTCGGCGGCGAAGTATGATAACACAGCGTCGGCGCCTGCGTAGTATGGTAGCACCAGGCGGGCGCTTGCGAAGTATGGTCACTCCGGATCGGCCAAGGGGATGTATGGTTGCACTGGATCGGCGAAGGGAATGTATGTTCATACATCATCTTCGCAGGAGATGACACAGCATATCTAGTAGGCAGACAATATACCCATGTAAAAGGAGGCGCATATTTTTTTACAATATCCACTCTGAGTCTACGCGCTCCTGACGAGCGGCGGCAGGTCGAATACAAGTCACGGTCCATGCCCACGTACATTACTAGCTAATGCATGGTGATACAAGGGATGGGGAACTCGGGGTTCTGGTAGCTCAGAGTGGATGAGTTTGAATAAACCTGACACAGCGACGGATGTGTGCGGATGTGCTGTGCCGTCGCCTTGGTTCGCGAGCCCGCACGGACAAAGAAGGAACATGTCACTCACATATTACACCGGTGGCCTCGTAGCTAGAGCTGCTGACTGACGAACGTCGCGTCTGCAGTGTGCCCCGTCTCCCCTCGCATTCTGCGGCATCTTAGCCTGGGCAATAACTCCGTCGTGTCGATGTTGTGTCTTGACGTCGAGTACGGCTTGCGAGGGGTCCGGGCGTGGAACTCGAGGAGCGTAAACCTCGAGGTCAGCATCTGCTTGCTCAGCTGCCTAGAACATCGTCGCAGCATATCCGCCTCCGACTGCATCTGCCGCACATCCTCGTCGGCCTCAGGTTCCGCCCGCGTCGCCGGATACACATCGCGCTCCTTGGCCTTCCCAATAGCTCGTAATAGCCATTCGGCACGAAGCTTCTTTGATAGCGGCTTCTAGGGCTGTAACAGAGTTATTAATTGGAAAGAGGACGCACGAGACTCTGGGACAGGTTCAACGTGCAGGGAACGGTTCGTCGGCGCGTACTATACCAGTCCTCCCAACTTCTCCTCTTCACTGACTGTGAAGTGACAATATCAGCGCGACAGAGGCGTTGATTTCACGCGCCCGACTTACACTTTCGTGTCGTAGATAGCCCAGCCTTAGAATTCTAGAGTAAATGCGGTATGATTAGCACAAATATAGCAAAGTACACGCGTACACGCACGTCTCGGTTGAGCATCTTGCCTAAGATGACGGCGAGCAGGTTCGCATCGTCGGTGGCCTTGTGTTTGGATGTCCGTGGCTGGGAGGGTGACGCTAGTGACGGTCCAGTGCAGAGCGCGAAGACGATCTGTCGCGCCCATGGACGATGGTCACGTGTCCAAAGGCGTCCTGTGGGCGCCTTTGGCTGGATGCGCTTGCCTCCCCCAACCGTCATCTGCCAGTGCCCTCTGCCCCTGCTCCATAACCCCAACGATGCCGCTATATAAGTTGCGTCCACCCCTTTCGATTTGCATCCTCTCTTTCTTCCACTTCTCCCACCATGTCCGGTCAGTTGGCCGCAGGCGCGTATACCTGGAAATATCTCAAGCCCGCCGACAAAGCCCGAGACCGCCTCGAACCAGCCTCGTAAGTCCCCAGCTCCCACACCGCGTTTCCCCCCAACAGACAATTAAACCGAGAAAGAAGAAAGCCCACCTCCGAAGTAAGAGCGCATGCAGCTCAACTTGGTCGAGGTTGACTACGATAGCTCACCGTTGTCGAAGAAAGCTTCGCAGAAGAACTCGAAGATTCTGGTCAAGCAGACCCCCCTTGTCAAACTCGACGCCCGTGCCAGGTACGTCTCTACAGTGCAAGTATATGCGCATATACTCACAGCTAAGAAACATTCATTCACCTCTTTGCCAGTCGCTCCCACAAGCAACGAAGCTGAAGCCTCGCAAATGAGACACGTGCCGGTTGACGCGTCTGCAGTCCGTGCTCGCAACGTGAGTCTCTGTCTGCTTTCATCTCACTCTTTACGTTTCCTCTGTTTCTCGTCGCTACAGGTCTAGACGCGCCCTGCGACATGCAGGCGAACGGGCAGCTTGGACAGGGCGCCATCGCCCCGAAGGGTGCGCCACATATTCTGGATCTTGCGACCTACGCGACCTTCTCACCTGCTCTACTCATGACTGCGCACATCAATGGCCAAGTCATCCCGTGGGACAGGAGGCTAGCCCAGGTCTTCAGTTGTGATCCTCGAATGCTCGTCCTGCTGGTGATCGTGGTCATGTTTCGCCTCGTGTGCTTTTCGTTCTCTGTGCTGCTACGCTGAGTGGTTCTCCCAATTACAGAGTTCTTGTAGTCTCTCGTGCACGCTCGCTGGTTCTTTCACGCTCTGCGCTGTTTCGCGCACTTCGAGTCTCTGTTCCATATCGCCTGTCGTCATGTATCATAGTATATCGTTGAAATCCATCACTGTTTGCCAGATGCTCAATTTGCTCGTGTCGCGACGTGGATTCAAAGCTAGCCAATGGATGTGTACGTCCTCTGGCGCCATGATAGCGCATGATCGTACGAGCCCATGTATGATAGCACAGCGCACCGGTACGGTAGCGCATGATCATACGCATGCGACGTGCTACCATACCTGGCGCCTGTACTACCATTGCCGATATGTATGATCTTCCCTGGCGGTCTTCTGAGAACACAATGTACATACTTCTTCATTGTATACGTATATTGTCATTGTCTACCAGTACTACAATTGACTATAATACACGCGCAGGGTTTTGTGATGTAAGACGGCGGTGACGATAGACATCTGCAACCGAAGCAACGATCAGCGATTTGTTCCAGCCGGTTAGAAGTATATTCAGCTCACCCCGACTTCATCCGGTCGAGACATTCACAATGCCTCAATCAAGCTTATTACACTACTACTGGTCAGGAGACAGATCACTCGCAGTGGCAGGGAAACGGAGAAATTTTGACAGTGACTTCACAAGCGCCTCGTGGTGGTGGTGGTCGGGCCGATACATCCGAGGCAAGGTCCTCCAATGACGATCGTAACCTCGGATTGATACTATGAGCAAGGATGGAACACAATCAAAGATCATGTCAGTGAGTGAAAGTGGAGCATTGATGTCGAGGAGATGCAGAGGTTTGCCGGTGAAAGGTAGTTTAGGTCCTGAAGACCGCCTCCATAGGGCGGCGAGTGCTGGCACCGAAAACGCTCGATATACTCGAGCACAAGCTAAGACGGGCCTCCATGTCACTTTCCATCACCTTTCTATATCGGCAACAGTGTCTCCTTCCATTTTGCGCCTCGTTCATCTGGCCTGCTTAAAGATTTTGGCGAGGATGGCGCGACACGCGAGTGCGCGTCGAGCAGCCCTCTCGATACTGGAGACCGTCGAATTCAACTCATGGGGATGATAAGCGTACCGGGCGGTAAGACGCTTGGTACTATCGTTCATGTTTACAAGTTATCACTCGATTCTGATTCTGAAGAAACGGAGACTGCGGCAGCTACTTACTACCAGGAAGTGGATCGACTCAGCGGACATCAGGAAAAATCGACTTGTCTCAGGGGTGCTCCAGAGTCTCGAGAGACGAGATAGTCGTGATACACAAGTACCCCCTCTGCGAGGGCTCTGATGTACTCGGTAGCGCCTGTGCTGTGCCCTATAGACGCGCACTTGAGCTCGGAAGTCCTCGGACGTACTCGAGAGCACAAGTCTAGCTCCAGAAAGTCGTGGATAGCTCATATAACAGCCTACATATGGGTTCCCAGATAGCCATAATTCGTTCATATAATGGATGACAATTTGATTTTGCAGACCACTGCTGTGTGCAATGTTCGACCGGAAGGTGTGATACATGATGACTAGCCTACTCATCGCCCTCACCACCTTCATCTTCACTATCTGTCAACCCTGTGCGCTGGGCGAGCTCAGCAGTAGCGGCGGCCATTGTGGTGGTAGAGACTTGGGCAACTGCCAAGTGCGATGAACTGCCTCCTGCGGCGCGACTGCGAGTGAGGTCGGAACCATACTGTCAGTATGCGGATGCAAGTAAACGGTAACACATGACGTACAATGCGCGCTCGAACAAGCGTCTGCGGATGTTGAGCCACGCAGTCTCATTGCCCTTGCCGTAATTCACAAGATCCTCCTTGAAACCTGCATAGAAGGACGAATTTGCGGTCTCTTTGAAGTGTTCCTGTACGCGCTGCCCAGTGGACCACTCCCGGATGTGCGCGTGAATCTATACCGAGCAGTGTCAGAGACCGTCTGTTAGCCACATGCAGAACAGCACTTACGACAGTGAGAATGAAGGCAATGGTAGGTTGGGGCATAGGGTTGAAGCGAGATGGATACTGGAACCCCACACTTGACTTCGGGTTTGAGAAAAAGGCAATACCAATGGCCGTGCTGATGAACTTATTTTCTGCAAAGTGCGACTTCGTCCCGGCATCCAGATCGAATTTCTGCAGGTTTTCCAGTAGGGCCGTCAGAGTCGATTAACATGTGCAGGGTGGAGTGGTACAAGGGGAGTAGAAACGCACCTTGTGATGGAATATACCATCATCTATGAGTCGCACACTGCGGAGTGCATTGTATTGCTCATTCGACTTGTTGACTGCTGTCCGGAACTTGTATGCGTCTACAATCAACGGACGGATCGCATCTGAGATGTCCCCTCGAGCATTTGATTTGCGTCTCCCGATCTATTTGGGATACGTGAGCACAGTCACCATAGGAGTTGAACATTCCGTCAGCACACAAACCAGGACTGACGTAAATGATATACATACAACATTGATCATGCGTTCTGAGAGTGCCCAGGGTACACGGTTTTCCTGGGCGGCGCATGTGTGTTTCCAGGCTTCAAGAACAAACTCGCGTTGTTGGGCAGTATTGGGGAAGGCGTTGATGGTGAAGAGCGAAACATAATAGTGGGCTATGGCCTGGAGTAAGAGATCACGGACCTCATCTATATAATCGCCAGCATTCGGCCGATTTCGCGGTGCTGTGACGCCGTTGCGGAAGGGGGCAGGCTTAAGCTCGGGAACCGACGGGGTGTCAGCGTGTGATTGTGGTGGGGGCGAGGACTGAGCAGATGGAGGGGATATGAATTGTGCGTTATCATTACGGAGAGCGGGAGGTTGCGGAGGGTGTGTGGTTTCCGAAGTAGTGATAGGCTGGACAACCCATGGTGCCAACGTCAGCGGAGACTGTTGGGCACTCTCTGGCAGTGCGGAGGGAGCTGGAGAAGGAGTGTGTGATGCTGACAGTGCTGCACTGCCTTGACGGCGACGAATTGTCGGTGTCGGAGTGACCTTAAGCACAGTGGTGTCCTTCTTGCGAAGCTGCGTGTTGTCAGAACGTATATGGTAAATTGTGTGAGCATCATGAATTGCCACATACTGAGGGACGTAGTGCCATTTCCATAGAGGTCTCATTATCGTCATCCTCCGATTCGACCGGCAGCCTATCCGGGTCAGAATCCTCCGCCTCCTCCATGTCTTGGTTCTGCATGTTTGCAGCTTTGATAAGAGCGTCCATCTGTTGCTGCATCTTCTTCATTTTAAGTCGTAGCTTCTCATTAGTACTCATTTCCTTGGCGGCATTCGCTTGGTCTGATTATTAGCGCAACAAACCGCCAGAACAGCGGTTAGTAGTATCCTTGTCATTGGACTTGAAGACAGCGTAGGCAGTAAAGGCGCACCAAGAAGCATTTGCTTGCCAGAGGGATTCCTCTTTCTTTTGCGTGGGTGGAGGTTGTCTTCTTCCTAAATTGCCCCCGCTCGTGTCAGAGAATCTGCGTCCTGAGGGCGCAATGAGAGTGTCTCACCAGTGGTGTGTTCTCCTCGTCACCATCAGAGCCCACGGTAGTGCGTGTCGGACGTGGGCCCATGGTTAGTGTAAGAAGTAGAAATCAGTGAGGGCAAGTAAGAGGTGTGAGGAGGGGCCACATTTTTTTTGCTCGCCGCACGGTGTCCCGAAGTGGACATCCGCCGCTGACTCAGGTGGATGGCCCGTGCAGGGCCGCCCCCAAGTGTCCTGTTGAGGCAGGCTCTCGAATCCCTACCTCTAACTGTGGTCTTCATTGTCACACTCCGCCTCACTAGTGATCTGCAAAATTTGCCTCACCATACCCTGTCAGCAATATGCATCGCTTCAACAAGCAAAGACATGTACACATCTGTGGACTCTGCGGCGCTGAGAGGATCACCCTCCAAGGCATACGATCCCATATCAGTCAAACAGTTGCCTGCCGTCATGCATTCCAAGAACATGTCGCAAACAACCTAGCGAACAAGGCTGAGGTGGTCGCCTCGGGTACAGAAATAGGTACGACGAACCTGTATGCTGGACCCGAGGGTGCTACTATGTCCCTCCACGGTGACTCAATCCCGATGGATGGCGTCGACTCGGAGATCCCTCTGCCACCCGTAAATCCATCTCGGGTGACAGTCGAAGAGGTTGAGGATGTAGAAGCGGGCGGGTTGCCAAAGCGGCCGTGGCTGGGTGAGTTTCCGGAGGAAGCTCATGTAGGTGAAGTTCTGCGCAATGCAAGCACGGTCTTCGAGGAGCTTCGTGAGAAGCGACAGACTGCAGGGACAGGTACATTCGCACCTTTTGAGAACCGGGAGGAGTGGGAGTTGGCAAGGTGGCTGGTGATGAGCGGTCTCAGTCAGGAGGCCATCGACGAGTATTTGACCCTACCGATCGTGAGTGAATTGTACATGCTGGCACTCAAGCCTTGCTTACTCTATATGTTCCCTAGACTCGCAGCCGCACTCAGCTCTCTTTCAAGAACAAGTATAGCTTTCTCAAAAAGGTCGACAGCTTGCCTTGTGGTGGTTCAGAGTGGGTGTGCGACCAGTGGGAGGTCGTCGGGGACGTCAAAGATGAGAACGGGAAGGAGCAGGTGGAGGAGATCGAGCTGTGGCGGAGGGACCCAGTCGAGTGCATACGCGAGCTCATCGGCAATCCGGTGTTCAAGGAGTATCTGCGGTACGCCCCGGAGAAGCTGTTCGTTGACAAGGAGGCCACGAAGAGGATGTTAGATGAGATGTGGACGGGCGACTGGTGGTGGGATACTCAAGTCAGTACGCAGCTCTTGTGAGCGAAACTGTGATTGATTCCTGTTCTATCGTTACTAGACTGAGCTTCCCGACGGGTCTACAATTGCACCGATTATTCTGTCATCAGACAAGACCCAATTGTCACGCTTCTCCGGGGACAAACAAGCCTGGCCCGTCTATCTCTCCATCGGAAATATCTCAAAGGAAGTGCGCCGTCAGCCCTCGAAACGCGCGACAGTCCTGGTGGGATACATACCGGTCACCAAACTCGAGTGCTTCGCGAAGGGTCCACGGCGTTCACTTGAAGGCTATCGCCTGTTCCACGAATGCATGAAGACCATCCTCCAACCTTTAATCGATGCCGCTAACACCGGTGTTGAGATGGTTTGTGCGGATGGTTGCGTGCGCCGCATATACCCCATTGTCGCGGCGTATGTCGCAGACCACCCTGAGCAGTGCCTGGTGACGGGATGTCAGGAGAACTTCTGTCCGAAGTGTACAGTGCACTCGTCAAAACTGGGAGAGCCTGTCTACTCTGTGATGAAGGATCAGTCGTCGGTCTGGGATATTATCGAGGAGGAAGTGCGTGGGGACAAACCTGCAGATTTCAAGGCTCTCGGGCTTCGGAAGATCGATCCCTTCTGGCGTACGCTTCCCCACTGCGATATCTTCTCCTGTATCACTCCAGATCTCCTGCACCAGCTCCATAAAGGCGTCTTCAAGGACCACACCGTCTCGTGGATGACTGACTGTCTCGAGGGAGGGGCCGAAGAGCTCGATCGCCGATTCAAGTGCATGCCGTCCCATCCCGCATTGCGACACTTCAAGAAGGGAATTTCTTTGGTTACGCAGTGGACCGGGACGGAGTATAAGGCGATGGAGAAGGTCTTCGTTGGTGCCATTGTGGGCGCTGCCGATGCAGAAACGCTGCGCGCTGTGCGAGCGGTTCTGGACTTCATCTTCTACGCTCATTTTCAGACTCACACCGACGACTCACTCACTTGTCTCGAGGCTGCCTGGGCTACCTTTCACGCCAACAAGTCCGCCTTCACTCGGCACGGTGTACGCGAACATTTTAACATCCCCAAACTCCACTCAGCTCTCCACTATGCCCTCTCTATATGCAAACTCGGCACCGTTGATGGGTACAACACTGAAAATTCCGAGCGACTTCATATTGACTACGCCAAGAGAGGGTACGCCGCCTCGAATAAACGTGCTTACATCAAGCAGATGGCTGTCTGGATGAATCGTCAGGAGGCGGTTGCGCGCTTTCACTCGTATCTGCAGTGGGCAGAACCTGGAACTAGCATGCGGGAGGGATCTCAGGATGGGGAGGTGGATGATTGCGACGACATGGAGGTGGATGTGGGTCCAGGTGAGTATGAACTACCACCCTACATTGTCGCCAAAAGCCCCAGTCTTCCAGGCACATCCGTCAGCACCCTCATCCGGGACTTTGGCTGCATGGACTTTGTCCGTGCCCTTGAAGACTTCCTTCGCCAATCGTCCCGTTCACGACAACTCCCCATCGCTGCCCAACACATCAATCCTGGAACCCGCTTCTCTGTTTACCGTCGCATGTCCGTCTTCCTCCCCTCAATTCGTCAGGTTTCGCAGACCCCTGTCAAGGACACAATCCGCGCAGTACCAGCCCAGGCAGCACGGGCTCTGTGTCCAGCTGTATCAGCCCATTTCGACACTGTCATCGCACGTGAGCTCCCAGGTGACTATGACCGCTTCGATGGACTGAACGGTACGTGAATCTCACTCTAACCTCAGTCCGAGTGTGTAGGGCTCAATGTTGATGATCATGTTCAGGGCTCTGTGTTGCCCGTGTCCGCGCCATCTTCAGACTCCCTGATGCATATGGCCGACAATTCAAGCACCCTGTGGCCTACGTTGAGTGGTTCACGCCATTCCGCGAACTCGATCCCAACACCGGCATGTTCAAGATCTCCAAGTCCACATGCAACCATCGTCGCCGCGCGTCCATTATTCCTCTAACCCAAATTGTCCAGAGCTGTCATCTGATTCCAGTTTGGGGGAAGCGCGTAGACCGGACATGGAACACGCACAATGTACTTGACAAATGTACTCGCTTCTTTGTCAATCCATACCTACGACACCAAGACTTTGTACTACTTCGATACTTACAGGACAAATAGGTGTACAGTTGAATGATCAATCGCTTCGATGCCAGTGCCTGTACCTGCTGTGCTCTGCAGTGCCGACTTGAACTCTATAGCTGGAGGAGACAGACAACCCTCGCCACCCTGCCGCCTGTCTGAAATTACGTCCAGGCCGTGGTGACTTCACGCGTTCTACATGGCGCGCGGCGACCACTTTTCCGTTGAATACCGCCTCATAGTGTACGCGCGCGCCAGGAGGTACGGGCGTACGCTACACCATTTTGGGTTTGGGAGCGGTTGTGCTGCATGTACTGACGCTCATCCGGGAGGTCGCAGTGTTCATCATAGACGAGCGATCAGATTAAGAAGCGGCAGAAGTAGATGCAATTGAATTTTAGGAAGAGACGAGCCTCGAGTGAAGTAGTAGTACATGACGAGCAAGTCCATCGCGCTTAGAGCCAGAAGGAGTGAGTAGCGAGGAGATGTGCGTGCGCGGACGCCGGTGGTTTCGAAGGATGTTGTGGAAGCTTTGAGGGACCAGGAGCACGCTTGTGGGCATATATCTCCCAATTGAATGAGACGGAAGACACAGATGGGCTCGCGGCTTTGAGGGAAGCATTTGACGGGTTGTGGGGTGGTAAGGGAGGCGCGGCGCGAGCCTTGGGAGGAGAGTCAAGGCTAATCAGGGGAGGACGACGACAGAGAGGGCGAGGGCTGCATGGACATGAGAGGCGTCGAGGGCAGGGAGGAAATCATGGGAGAGATGGAAGTGGCGGTTGGCGAGAGTGGCATCTCCGAGTCGAACAGGTTGTGTGGGGGATAGACGATATCCCTTGGTATGATGTCTGTGTCAAGATACGCGGTCATCACGTGAGCAAATTTCACATTGTTGACGCGACGCGACACTCACGTGGGACGTGCGATGCGACGCGTCCTCAGGGTATTTAAGGGAGCTCCTCTGCACCCGCCATCAGTTCATGGACTCCGAACCCATACTGTCCCTATGGCGAAGGTGCTCTTGCAGCCAGAGGGTCACTGAAGACAAGACCCCACATCAAGAGTCGGCAGAAATGCAGGAACGCAATGTACAGAATGGTAAGTGAACAGTAAGTTTAATTCTCTGTTATCGACTGTACGCTGGTCCTGTGTCCGCACAAATCCCCGAACGCCTCGTCTCTGAGTCTGAGTACCCTGCCTACCCCGACGATGAGCGTCGGAGCGCGTCACACGCACAGCGCTGTCACTGTTCGTCCTAGGCTGTCGCTGACTCGCTATGCGCCCTGTCCAACAACCCGACTGCGCGTAGACGTCGCAGGCCCTCTGAGAGTGCACGCTCTGCATCGTCTTCTCGAGTCGTACTTGGACATCCAACCGCATCATCAAGAGAGCTATGTGACGTCGTACCTATGCTGGTGATGTGCTCCTGTGCTCTCGCGTTCTCCAACGTCCTTCTGGCCTTCCTCTTCTGCAATGTGCATGGTGCGCACTCCCGATCCCTCCAGGCTACGGCACACCTTCTGATCCTGGTGATGGACGCGTCTGCAGCTGTAGTTGCGATACCGATAGACCGAGGACCTGAAGCGGCATGCGGCATGCTGAGATATTGGGGTCGCTGCTGTCCTGACTACAGCGGTTGAGGGGAAGGCGTGTTGCCTGTAGAACGCTTCTGTGCAAAGCCGTTTGCGAATGGTCAGGTAGAAAGGTAAATGGACACTCACAGCTGTCAACTGTTCTATTTGCTTTCCTAAGTCGCCAAGGTTGTCATCCCCGTCTGACTGATCGCCCAGCAGACCATCTCCCCTGTCTCCGAAGTCGAAGTCTCCAGGGGTATCGGACAGCGGAGGAGCGGGCGAAGATGACTGCTGAGATGAGGAGGCGGGGACGAAATTGTCGAAGCGGAGTAAGTCCGAGATGGGCGTAGCCTTCGTTGACCTAGGAGGGGCTGCGGCAGGCTGAAACGTGAAGTCCCCAAATTCCCAGTCGTCGTCCAGAGCAGAGGCGGGCTGCGGGGACTTCGACGCCGTACGCACAGGTGCTGGGGCGGGGGCACTAGAGAAGGAGTCGAAGCCAAGATGGTCGAGTGCATCATCAGTGGGGGGTAGACGTTTGAGTGTGCGTGGTGGAAACAGATGACTCGGAGGCTCCCAGCGCGTCAAGACCAGCCCATGCAGACGAGACTTGGGCTGCAGGAACCAGTGTATGGGGCAGACGATGACGAGGACAGCGTGGAGCGCGAGGGCCGCGTGGACATGAGAGGTGTCAAGGGCGTGGCCGGAATCATGGGAGAGATAGAAGTGGCGGTTGGCAAAAGTGGCGTCTCGAGGAGGTCGGGTGGAGGATAGACGATGACGGTCGCCCTGTAGGACTGTATGGACTCGAAGGCATGTATTCGGCCCTTGACGGCAGAGAGGCCATGGCTACGACCTCGCGGTCGCTGTGGACGATGACGAGGACGGCGTGGGCAGGGAACAGGGCGGATCCAGTTTGACCTTCAATACAACCCTTGCTCAGTTAGTTCGCAAAGCTCAGCGGTTTGAGACGCACCTAGAAATGTCTAGAAGAGGCCCGCGCCGGGGTCGGGTCGTGCACGTCGGGTGAGCGCGAAGGAGGAGGACAAGCGGTCCACGCCAGCGAAGAGAGCGGTGAGCACAGCATGAAGCGCTGGCCCGCGCCCGCCCAGCGCGCTAGTTCTTCTACAGTAAGTGTCGTCCTCCTGCCAACGCCATGGAGTCTGGGACTCCACCTTCAACCCTCATTGAAGCTCTGCGCTCTGCGTCTCTCCTCTACATACAGCTTGCCTCTCAATTCTCATCGGGTACCCCAGTTACTCGCTCTCAATATCTCGACGCTGCTGCTACCGTCAAGGCGCTGGCAGATGAGACATACGCCATCTTTGCGACTCTCATTCAATCAGCTTCCGTCCCGGAAGGAGGCGATGTAGGGCGTCTTGAGGGGCGTCAAGCTCATGTGGAGGGCCACAGTACTGAGGAGCGTCAGGAGGAGGTCCACAAGCGCGATGAGAGCGACGCCGCAGGTACGTATCTCCCACTGCTATCTCACCATCATTATCCACATGCCTTCGCAATACCATAGCCCCACCCAAATCATCAGCTCCCGAAGTGATTGATTCCTCCCTGTGGGAAGAAGTCCAGCTCGAACTTCCGACGCATCTCTCGGAGCCCAGGCTCATGCTGCAGCCTCCGATTGATATCCCTCACCGCAGCCCCCGGACTGAACCCGGCGAACGAGAGATCGTCCCGACCTCACAGAGCCCAAGTGAGGCTGAACTCACTGCCGCATGGGCTGCACGACTCGCTGCGAACCATGCGGCTTTGGCTATGCAGTATGTCATCCTGTTCATGCTATTTCCTTCGGGTGTAGCTAAGTGGCTAACTAATGTGCGATTGGGTCCATCGTTGTCAGGCTTTCACACCTCCGAGACTTCGACCAAATGGACTATCGGAGGGATGCGCTGGAACCGTCCCCTCCAAAGCTCTCCGCACCTTGGTCGACTTCAGCACCCGGTCCACCCGATCCGGACCTCGAGGAATTTGATGCTGAAGATGAGTGGTCACCCTCTACGTGCTCTGATGATGGCTCTCCGTCGACCGACACAAGCGTCGCCAGCCGCACGCCCTCTCCGGTTCGCCGCTTCTTTGCCATGTTCACCAGATCACCCTCGCAGCACTATGATCCACACCACTTGTCGTCCCAGCAGTGAGTGGTGCGAACCGAGCCCCCATACGCCAGCCAACTGTATTATACCATGATAAAATCAAAGTTTATGTACTACTTGTTGAACAAATGTCTCCCCGATGATCGTGATCGACCAACAGATACTAATGACATCTCCTAACCACTCCAGAACACCCGCACGCAGCTCCCGAGCCCCCCGAGACACCGCTGATGGACCTACACTCGCCGTGAGTGAGATCCGAAGGTGCGATGGTCCGTCCGGGCGTGCACAAGGGGAGTCGGGTAGGAGAGAGTGTGAGAGAGAGAGTGGATGGGAGATGGATGGGAGAGGGAAGGGGGAGCGGCGTAGATCGCGATAGGGAATGCTTGTACGTTGAGTAGAGCGGAATAGACTGCTTGGAAGTCACTTGAAAGCTTGCAACGTCGAGGGCGAGAGGCTAGAGTTAACAGTGAGCGATAACGAACGAAAGCGAGAGGATACGAAGTTGTAGAAGTCGAAGTCGAGGTCGAGGTCTAAGTCGAAGTCGCGCGGTCGAAGGGGAGGGGAAAACCCTAAACCTGTTCTATTCGAGACCTAGCTAGTCATTATATACAGGTGTGCGTTATCGGATGACCGGTGTGTTGCGCCGGAAGGTTGCTAAGGACGAGGAGGTGTGGAAAGAGCTGGAAAACGGGGAAAAACATAAGTACGAGACAGGCGCTAATCGGCTGACATACGCGAGGCGCGATCACGAGGGCGCGTAAAGTGGGAAGGAGAGCTGGGTCGAATTGTGTGCTAATGCTAGAGTACGTAGGCACTAAACGAGTGGTATAGTACGAGTCCTATGAGTGTCGCGCGGGTGCGAAAATATGTTAGAAGTCGAGAGGGACGGGGGAGGAGGCAGAACGCGGTACTGCGTCGAGTGCAGCCTGACGCAGTGGAGCGCCGGTCTCGAGCTGATCCGTAGCATCGTCGGATTGCGCTGCGGCGTCGAGTGGGTCGTCGGAGACGACGCGGACGGCTTTCCGAGGCTCTCGGGGCTCTTGGCTGACGTCGAAGGCGACGTGTCGACTCCTGACTTGCTCTCAGCTTGTTCTCGACAGTTCGTGTGTCTCCGGGCTCGTTCTTGAGCGACGACGCATGTGCAGGATGTCGTGAGCGATGCGCAGGAGGAGTGAGGACGTCGGCGGGTGTGGTCGTGGTCGTAGGACGTGTCGGAGGCGGTGGTACGCGTGCAGCGGCGTGCACTACCCATCATCTCCTCTCCACTTAAATCTGGACCGTCCTCGGTCCAAATCCGCGCAGATACGAACGGGACGAGAGGCAACGTGGGAGCGGGAGATGGGCGAATAGTCGTAGATGGCCGGCGCAATACCGAGGATGTGATGTGGTGCGTGGAGGACCTGGCTATGGCGGACGTCGATAGCAGAAGCACCGGCGGCGGAAAGGGCAATAGAGGCAAGGGTAAGGGAATATGTCGAGGAGGAGGCTTGGGCCGGGGACGAGGCTTCGACGCAAAGAAACCAAAGAACGGGAGGGCAGCGATCGTTGGGAACTGAAGGGAGCGACTGTGTTGGAAATGACGATGATGCCAGAATTGCAAACTGCGTGTAAGACAACTGAGGTGCGATGCGAATGGTCCAGGGTTCGGGATGGGCGCAATGATGGAGACGATGCTAGTGCTGCAAGCAGGGCATGCAGTATGCGATGCGAGCGGTCGAGGTGGAGGGAAAGGGATACAAGGATCCCCTCTTGTCGCTGCGATGATTTCGAGACATCCAGGCGAATCAAAAGGCAAGGATCGTGTGGTCCAGCCGGCAGTACGTCTGTCCTCACGCTCATCCTCTCCACTTGAATCCAAAGCCTCTACTTGCCGTCCAACTCGTGTGCGTCCTCGTCGTCGTGTGCGCGCGTGTGTTCTACGTCCAGATCCGCATGAAGCTCGTCGTCGTCGCCGGAAGAAGTCGAAACCTCCATGTCGCGAAGTCGTGCGGTAGCGATGTCGATGTGATCGCCGTACTCGAGCCAAGGACAGTCGACGTGGTTGCATGCAAGGCAGGTAAGACGTCGGAAGGCTGTGACGGGTGTGAGAGCGCATGCGCCGCCGGTGATCTCCAAGGTAGAGGGGAGGGTGTGAGGTGTGAGCAATGTCTTCGAGCGAGACTTGCTGCGGGACCTCTGGAGGATGCGTACGGAGCTCCACATCGTGTGGGTCTTGAATGGCGAGCGCACCTGGCGGCGGATCTTGCGAGGCTTGAGTGAAGCTGGCCGGCATCGAAACAAAGAACGACTCGACGGGCTTGCGCAGTGTGGTGTCGGCTGGATCGTCGCAGGTTGTAGGAAGGACGGGGTCGGCGGAATCCTCTTGCGCACGGACAGGCTCCGGTCCGGAGTACGAGTCGTTCAGAGGGAGAAGGGCGCGCAACTGGTGCTCGTTCATGCTCTGACGAGGGGCGGATGCAGGATCGAACGGGGGAGGATGACGTGCGGAGCTCGTACACGGACGAACAATGAAGGGATCCTGGGCATGAGCCTGGTGCACGGGGTGGGCAGGGAGAACCGGGTCGGATGGCACCTCCTGGGTCGCGGGGGCATGAGTGACGGGAGGGGGAGCGGACACTGACGGCACCTGCAGGCGCGGCTGCTCAGTGCGGGCTTCTGAAACGGACGGGTCAGCGACAGGAGGAGACGAGTCTGTGAAGCGTACAGCCCTTCTCTGTGCTCGATCAGCTCGCGCTCGCGACTGCTCCGCTGCCTCTTGCATGACGCGCTGCTGTTGCGCTCGTTGCCGCTCCAATGCATATAGCTCGCGGCGCAAGCTGTCGATCCGCTGGTCTTCGTCGAAGGTCTGCATGAGGCCACTGGGAGAGCTGGCTGCGGGGGGATGGCTCTGGCTAGCAGCGAAGTACGACGGCGCCTGCGTCGACGTGGAAGTGACCAGGTGGGGCGTGGGCGAGAAGAAGAACTGGGGCGCTGCCTGCATCGAGTGGACCTCGGGATGCTGCCTGTAGTACTCGTGGACACGTTCGCGAAGTGTAGCTCCTGGGATGGTGGAAGGGACGTAGCTGCCGTTCACAAGAACGACTTCCAACCGCTCATTTCGCGTGACAAGTCCAGCTTGTATGTCCACTTCGACCTGAGTGCAACGGCGGATCGTGTGCGTGGGATCTCCGCAATAGAAGCACGTCCGAGGCGCAGACTGCGCAACGTTCTGGGTGGCAGACAGGAGCGGCGTAGACTGGCAGATGGAGGGACCAAGAGCGACGGGAGGTGGGGATGCAGCTGCGAGCGGCGCACGCTGAAACTGGGCGAAGGCGGAAGCCATGGCTTTGAGAGCTTCCGTGACTTCGGCGAGCTCTGACTTGACAGGCGACGTAACGGCGGAGGAGGTAGACGAAGAGGCGGAGGGGAAAGTGAGACGGTGATGTGCGAAGGATGAGGGGACTGTCGCCTCGAGGATATGACGGACGGCCTCGGTGACTTGGACGATAGAGTACTGCTGGCGAGGGGCGAGGACCTCCGGATGTGTGATCCTCAGACGTTCGAGTACCTGCGCTCGAAGGTCGTCCTGTAGGCCCTGTATAAAGCAATAATCACGGTCATCTTCTCGCAGATATCCGCCGCTCACCAAGAACGTTGCGATATCGCGGAACTTGCGTGAGTACTCGTTGAACTCCTTGACGGAGTGGATACCATTCGTCGCCATCACTGTGATGAGCATATCAAGGTCGCGCAGCGTAAATAGCATCTTGCCGCCGTCGCCGATGTAATCCGCAAGCACGGCGTCCTTGAAATCCTTCCAGGTCTTCATGGGGTCAGTGAACTCCGGGTACGATCGCCAAATCGCCTTCTCAGTGTCCGGGGCGTAGCGAACTGCGTGGGCCTTCTTCTCTTGAGGACTGTCCACTCCGGCTTGCTCGAAACAGTACTCGAGGTCCTCGAAGAAGCCGATGATGGAGCGGACGTCGGAGTTGGGGTCGAAGGAGGGCGCACCTACGCTGCCGCGCGGTGGCATCCGGAACAGCGCGGGCTGTGCCATCGGGGAACGGAAGCGGAAATTGTGGGGCCACTGGTTGAAAGGAATGTCGGAGTTGTCAGGGGCAAGGAAGAGTGTTGTCGAGCGAGAGGCAGATGTAAAAGCTCGCGGGCTGCGGCTACGTTGTCTGCGTCTGAATCTTCGTCGGCGAAACGACTGTGTGCGGCGAGAGGAGAAGGGACGTTGTCGAAGAGGTCGGCTGAGTCGTCTGGGTTCGGTACTGCGTTATTGAACGCAGAGCGGAAGTCTTCGCGCTCTAATTCGCGCTGTTGCGAGGTGCGGGTTGAGCGAGACGTGGTGTGCGGTTGGGGATGGCTCCAATCGACCGGACGCAGGGGGAAGGTCTCGGACGACGAGCTGGTGACAGAAGAGACAGTGAGTGAGGAGGGGGTAGATGATATGGGACTCGCCAGGTGTATCGGCTCAGAAACTGGACCCTCGCGGTGGGCTCCAAAATGATGGACCTACACTCGCCGTGAGTGAGATCCGAAGGTGCGATGGTCCGTCCGGGCGTGCACAAGGGGAGTCGGGTAGGAGAGAGTGTGAGAGAGAGAGTGGATGGGAGATGGATGGGAGAGGGAAGGGGGAGCGGCGTAGATCGCGATAGGGAATGCTTGTACGTTGAGTAGAGCGGAATAGACTGCTTGGAAGTCACTTGAAAGCTTGCAACGTCGAGGGCGAGAGGCTAGAGTTAACAGTGAGCGATAACGAACGAAAGCGAGAGGATACGAAGTTGTAGAAGTCGAAGTCGAGGTCGAGGTCTAAGTCGAAGTCGCGCGGTCGAAGGGGAGGGGAAAACCCTAAACCTGTTCTATTCGAGACCTAGCTAGTCATTATATACAGGTGTGCGTTATCGGATGACCGGTGTGTTGCGCCGGAAGGTTGCTAAGGACGAGGAGGTGTGGAAAGAGCTGGAAAACGGGGAAAAACATAAGTACGAGACAGGCGCTAATCGGCTGACATACGCGAGGCGCGATCACGAGGGCGCGTAAAGTGGGAAGGAGAGCTGGGTCGAATTGTGTGCTAATGCTAGAGTACGTAGGCACTAAACGAGTGGTATAGTACGAGTCCTATGAGTGTCGCGCGGGTGCGAAAATATGTTAGAAGTCGAGAGGGACGGGGGAGGAGGCAGAACGCGGTACTGCGTCGAGTGCAGCCTGACGCAGTGGAGCGCCGGTCTCGAGCTGATCCGTAGCATCGTCGGATTGCGCTGCGGCGTCGAGTGGGTCGTCGGAGACGACGCGGACGGCTTTCCGAGGCTCTCGGGGCTCTTGGCTGACGTCGAAGGCGACGTGTCGACTCCTGACTTGCTCTCAGCTTGTTCTCGACAGTTCGTGTGTCTCCGGGCTCGTTCTTGAGCGACGACGCATGTGCAGGATGTCGTGAGCGATGCGCAGGAGGAGTGAGGACGTCGGCGGGTGTGGTCGTGGTCGTAGGACGTGTCGGAGGCGGTGGTACGCGTGCAGCGGCGTGCACTACCCATCACCGCGAGCAGGGCAGGTGGCTCCCTAGACGCCGCGAGCAGCGCAGGCGGCTCGCTAGACTTGGGTTTTTCCTGATGGAGTGACGAGCTGGCAGGTACTTTCAAGGCGAGAAATAAAGTCTTCCCAGAGCCTACTCACGAACAACTAATTCAGTAGAGGTTGTAAGAATCCTGAAGCGATCGCGTCGTGGTGGTCGGTGGACAACTGGTAGACAAGGTACATACAAGGTCCTTACGGCGGCGTGGTTGAGGACCGGACAGTGCCGACTTCTTAGCGCTGGACTTAGGCTTGAAATCGAATGTCATGGTGATCTGGATCAAATGAGAACTTAACCTCCTCCACGACTGGTCTACCACATACGTGAGTGAACAATGGCTCTGCTAGGCTGAGTATCGCTCACTTTGCATGTCATCGGGGAAGGATGTCGTCCACAGCACGTGCGCTGATAGCGTGCCAGGATGTCATGGAAGAGATCTTCGTACACTTGACTCCCGTATGGGACGTGAGTGTTGATGATCCTGCTCTGACTCGGGCGTATAGAAGGAAGCAGCGATGCGCTCTTTTGGCATGCGCTACCGCTAGCCGTGCAATTTCTACATATGCTATCAGTGCCCTTTGGAGGGTGCTGGACGACTTGACGCTTCTTTTGAAGCTTATGCCTTCGGTTCGGGGCAATCCACTAGTACGTTGCGATTTGTCTGCTATCATTCAATCTTCTGACGGCTCTATGCCAGCACCTCCACGACACTCATATCGATGACACAGAGTGGAACACCCTACAAAGTTATGCCCAGCTCGTGCGCGAATTGAAGTATACGGAGCCTCGCCCCAAAGTGCACTACTCGATGTGGCGTATTCTTGCGCAGAAGCTCAAAGGAGAACCGTTGCTCCCTCGACTCCAGCGGCTAGAGGTGTCGGCGGCACCTCCGGACCCTTCCGCGGGCCTTCTCGTCATCTCTCCCTCCATCCAAAGCTTGAGAGTTTATGCTGCACGGTATGGAGAGTACGCCGTGAACTCGGACGGCACCACACTTCTCAATGCTCTCTTCGTTGCGCTGTGTTCAGGAGGCACCGAGGTACCTCCCATTCTGGCAGGAGCCACTCCCACAGTCACGCGTCATCTGCAATCAATGGGTCGTTTGGCCCATCTCCAGGCGATTGATGTGTTCGAATACGGCGCAGTCATGCATTACTCCACTATGCAGGCGCTTTCAACTCTGGAGAATCTGAGATCACTCGGTGTCTGGGTCAATTTCCAGGATGCCGATTCACTCATGCCTTCACAGGAGGGATTTGAAGCTCTGGAGTCCTTCACAGTTCGAGGCGAGCTCGATCATGTCTACCAGGCTATACAGATGGCAGGCTCCCCGCGCCTGCGTAAACTTGGCATAGCTCCCACCATGAAGGCGGACGTTGGAGAGTTCAGGACGTTCCTCGCTGGCGTTCAGCGGGCAATTCCGTCCGAGCTCTCCACTTTGCAACTGTACCCGGGCTTCACAGCGACATCTGCTCCCCTCAGCCTTTCCAGCATCCTCGAGCCATTGTGCACCCTCCGCCATCTCCGAGAGCTGAGCTGTCAGTTCTACACGTATCCCAAAGACCCGTCTGCCGAGGACATCGCTGCTATCGCCACCGCCTGGCCCGACCTGCGCTCCCTCTGCATCGTCTACTACGAGGAGAAGCCATACGCACGGGAGCCGATCCCCTTCTCCGCCCTGATCGACCTCGCAGAACGCTGTCCCAGCCTGCAGTCCATCGCCCTCACGAACATCGACATACGACTCCAGTCGCCCCCATCCTCGGTCCCGCGACTGGAGCAGTCCTGTGTGGGGTACCTGCAGCTGGACAATGTCATCGGCGCGCTGGATGCTGATTTGTTGGCCCTCGCGCTCGTCGTGGAGCGGCTGTTTCCCAACCTTAGGATGCCCAGGTACATCCGGTACGACGTCACATCGCTGCCCCTGTGGGAGAGAGTACTGCATATAGTCGCGGGAATACAGGCTGCAAGGCGGATGTCCCATTGAGCGTTCTCTCACCTTCGAAGTCGTCCACCTTGTATACCCGGCGTCTTCGCACCTCCCGTCTCCGCTCACTGTCCCGCCCATGGAATACCCACAGAACGTGCTGGCACGCCACTGTCCATATCTAACCTTGCCGGTATCTACTAACATTTGAACAATTTGTGGATGGTGCATCAGTGATCAAACCGTGCCACTCAATGTGCGAATCGGCGGTATGTACCCAACTAGGACAGCTTCATCCTACTTCTTTACAAACATGCACCCACCTTTCGGGCAGTCTCGTTCTACAGCGCTCCGCAACTTCTCTGCCCCATCTTCTCTGTACGCAGCGTCAAGAGTTCGAGCCGACGGAGCCCCAACGCCGCTGCCGGTGTGCGCCGCGTCGTTGTGGCGCTAGATGTTGGCACGAGGCTGAGCTGACCGGTTCTACTAGGATACTCACTCGTGCTGCGTTGATACGAGTCTGGGCCTCCGCTGATTGGCCGTAACCTCGTAAGTGTTTGACCGGACGTGCCCCGTGGACATGTTGCACTCTGAAGACAAGGTATCCGCACAGGTCGTAGACATATGTCGCATGTGCATCGATGGCATGTGTTCATAACGGACGAGGTCCCTGCAGGTGGTCACGCCTGGGTGCAGGCTCTTGCATTCCGCCAATATTGATAGAACGTGCATGGAAGGAGAATCAAGCGATGTCGGGCTGAGACAAACAGCACCGCCAAGCGACATAATGAGCCCAGCCGCCGATGCGCGCCCCGCCGATGCCTCCGACGATCCGTCGGCTGGCTCTGTGCTCGACTATGTACACCTCCTTCACTGGCAAAGCAGAGTGAAGGGCTGCGCCAGCCAGCGCACGCCGCACGGACCCTGATCCAGCATATATAAACCTATTGACTGCGAACGAGGATCAGCAGCACTCGACGCCCTCGCCCTCGTACACTCGCCTTTGCACACCCGCCACCTCTATCCCTCACCCACTCGCCCACAACCCACACTCACTGGACACCATGTTCCCACGCGCCGCCGTCGTCTCCACCGTCTCTTTCGCCCTCCTTGCCGCCGCCGCCGACACCGGCAGCTGCAGCACCGGGCCCGTGCAGTGCTGCAACAGCGTCGAGAGCGTACGTCCCGTTTTCTCCGGCTTTGCGACTGGCGAGTTTGAGTTTGTGCTAACACGATACGCATTATCGCCAGTCCGACTCCGCCGCAGGCTCCGCGCTGCTCTCCGTCCTCGGGATCGACCTCCAGGGCGTGACCGCGCAGCTCGGGCTTGGGTGCTCGCCCATCTCTGCCGTCGGCCTCGGTGGCGGCAACACGTGTGCGTCCCAGGCGGTGTGCTGCCAGAACAACAACGTCGTGAGTGTCTTTCTTAGCGTGGGTGTGATATTCGGGATGAAGACTCACTGGGGACTGTGCGATGCAGGGCGGCCTCATCTCCATTGGCTGCGCGCCCATTTCTCTTTAGGTTTAGTCGTGGTTAATAGGAACGTTATGTTTGATTGGTGGTCGGATTATTTGCTATTGTTCGTGTGTGGTGGAATGGCAAAACAGTCGTGAATCTCGCACTTGATTCTGTCTTGGAGTACATCGGCGGGGAGCGCCAAATCCCCTTCACCTGTTGGATTGCGCGAGACGCGGGTCTTGAAGTTGTCTTCGCTGTCTGGTCAAAGGACACGCGTCTGGCGCGGATGCTTGCGAGTCCTCATAGCAGCTGATATGCGCGCTGGTGCAACACTTACTGGACGAAATAGAAAAGACCTCCTTCGCGAGGCCATCTGAGCTCGACATCGTCAAATGAGACGATTTCTCGCGACTCGGTCCCGTCTTCTGACAGGAAGTTAAATGGAAGGAGGCGCAACACGACTGTAACGAGCCGTGCCATTCATGCAGAACCACAAGCGATCGTAGACCAAGGTCGACGATGGACGCCGGAGAGGTTCTCGTCGAATAGCCGTGATCACTGATGTAGTGGTCTCGGAGAAATTGCGTTGTACGTTCCCTCCGACCACAGGTGATGTTGGAAGCTCGGCATATCGAAGGAGCGCAGGGCAACAGAAGGGAGGACACTCACCCTGTAGAGCACCGACCCAAGCTCGTAGTGATACTTCGACTTCAGTAGACAGCGCAGGCCCATTGGCAGACTTCATCTAAGCGCGGAGGGATAAGCGTAGGAAAACCAATATGTGAGCTATACGATACACGAAGGCGACGTGCCTCTCGCGCGATGCGAGTTGCAACTAGGGTCCTCGTGCACCCTCGTCGAAACCGCGAAAGCAAGCAAGCAGGCTGACTGCGAGCGCGAGATTGCATTACGCAAGGTGCCGCCCATGGCGGTGAAGAGGGAGAATCGTGATAAGTGGGAACGACTTGAGATGAGTCTCGGTGAGGACCTGGAAAATGACTGATAGTAGCAGAAAGTTGAAACGCACCTCCAGACATATACTGAGGGTAAGACGCTGTCACGGTCATGAGGGGTTCGGGCGGGACTTGAGTGCTGCTTGCGCAGCTTCAGCCAGGGCGATCTCGTTCTTCTCCTCCTACCGCAGCACGAATTCTTCAGCCACGAATACTGCAGGCTTGACTTACGGAAGACGCACCTCAGACTGTACTGGCACGCTCCTCGTCAATGCCTCCTGCTTCGCCAAGGCCTGTCATACGGCGCACGTGAGTCCTAGTCCTATACGCTCCAACAGGAGAGCATTCATCCCACCTCTGCATGCGCACATGAATAGAATCAGATGAGACACTAAAGTAACATTTATCGAACGACTCGAGACGCACCTCTGCCTGCAGCCAACGTATTCCGGTGGACGACCCCAATCATGACGATACCCCAGACGCTCACGCCGAACAGAGACCAGACCAGCCCCCGGTGTAGGATGTCCCCAATAGATAGCCGTGTCCGGATAGCCATAGTGCGTTCAGGAGGTCCAAGGAAGAGAGACAGAGAGCACGGCGGCGATGGTGGTCGAGACACGGCCGGATTCGGGAAATTGAGATCTAATCTTATCTCTCGACTTCCCCACTCATTCCCACTACTCGGAGTCGGACCTCGCGATATCCGCTCATCTGTTGCAGAGGGTACCGCAGTAGTCATGCAAGGTACGGTGAAGTGATCCATGACGAGATCGAGCGGCGTGAATTTGCGCAGTACTACGGTTATCGTTGTATAAAGAATTCAGGATGCAAGTGTGCAGTAATCATCATGTATCGGCGATCCACACATGCAGACAAAGCCCAAGCTCAAGTCGAAAACTAGACCCTCTGTTTCATCCACACTCGAATCGAAATATATTCAAGGTTCATAATATCCTGCAATATGTAGTCATCCCGGCACATCCTCCATGTTCCGCCGACCAACCTGTCACTACGTCCGACGTGGATTCCGGACCTTCTCAAACTGATGGAACTGTGGTCGATCGAGGAGCGCCTCGTTCGTGAACTCCACGCCAGTGACTTTCGCATGCGGGGGACCCTTCTGAAGCTCTTCCTTGCCGCAGGGTGGAATCAGCAGGCTGCGCACCTATTTACCAATGAAAGGGTGCTTACAATTTCTCCAGGGCCTCTCTGCGACCTTGGGCTGTTCCTACTACATCGCCACTCTGAACCGTCGTAAGCAAGCTTCGGTGAGCACTCCAGTGCGACTGGGCTTGATAAGCAGCATCAGTGTGCATGCACACTCACCGGCTCGTTCTTCACCCACCCAACCAGCCCATGCTGCTGTGCACGATCCTTAGTGAACGCGCGGAAGAAGACTCCCTGGACTTTGCCCTTGACACGGTAGTCAACAGTGTGGAACGTCATGGTGGTATGTGCTATCGCGCGGTATGCAACAACGCTCGAAACTTGGTGTTTGATAACAAGCAGCAGAGCGCCGGGCTCGCAGATCTGACGTCATGGAGTACAAGCAGTGACCTCTTCTAAACCACTCCGAGCTGAAATGATACTGGAACGGTTACAGCAGCGTATACTGATCCTCTTCTCCAAGTCTGAGTCACCGTAGTGCCTGGCCGCTGAAGACCTTGTCAATGTTGAATGCCGTGCGTGCGTCCCTCAATATAGTGTTAGCGGACACTCACCAGGGTGAGATGGCCGAGCGGTCTAAGGCGCCAGACTAAGGATCTGGTCCGAAAGGGCGTGGGTTCGAATCCCACTCTCATCAATCGGTGTTGAGCTGTCTTTTTTGCCCGGTTTCTCCCGAGGAGTTATCGAGGTGATTATTACGGCTCTGCCAATGCGTACCACATCTTCCATGTTCACAGCAGTGATCAAGAACTGCTGGTGTGTTTCTCTATTTCCCCATGTGGGTTACTGAGAGTTGTGCTCGAGTACTGTGCCCGAGGCTGCTACTTGGACTGAGGATCACTCTCCAGCCACAACGTAAACATTAACAAATAGACGCGCAGCCTGATAACGGTCCCCGAAAGCAGTCAGCGCGGAACCTCCTCCTCTCCCCCCACGACGACGACGACGATGACCCGCTTGCTTGTTGTGACTCTCCTTGCCGTATCGTTGGCGTCGGCAAAGCCTCTCTCAACGTCGTATGGCGCACCCCGCAACGTCGCGGGCATGACCCTCGCGCCCCTCCATGTAGACGAGCACCCGCACGGGACCGTCAACAACTCCTACATCGTCATGCTCAAGGACGGCATCGCCCCCGCTCTCATGGCAAACCACATGAACTTCCTCCAGAACGTCCATGCCGCCGACCCGGAGGCGGACGGGTTCGCCGGCCTCACCCATGTCTACGACGGGCACGTCAAGGGCTACGCAGGCAGGTTCTCCGCCGGCACCCTCGACCAGATCCGCATGATGCCAGAGGTCGAGTACGTCGAGCACGACCAGATCGTCCGCACCCTCGAGGTTGAGCGGTACAACGAGTTCGAGGTTGAGAAGCATGCCACGCAGAAGGGCGCTCCCTGGGTGAGTCCGAGTCACACGATATCTCCTCCTCTACTGCTCTCGATCGTCGATGCTCCGTCGACCCCGCATTGTGGCGTTCGTCAAGTCGTTTACCCGTGTTATCTCGCGATGTTGCGGGGTCAGCGTGAACTGTTACCCGAATGACGCGATATAGACGCTGTACCTCCGGATGAACTCCATCTCCAGCTACTTTCCCTCTTCACGATCTTGGACCTTGAGTTCAGGTGATGAATAGGTATCGGGTCGGATGACAGGTCTTTCGGAGCTTTCCTTCTACCCAGAGCATGCTGGCTTCGTCTCGTGCATATGCTGACACGTCTTCTTGACAGGGTCTGGCTCGCATCAGCCACCGCGCGAAGCTCACCTTCGGCACCTTCACCAAGTACGAGTACGACACCGATGGAGGCTCAGGCGTTGACGTCTACGTCATCGACACTGGTATCAACATCAAGCACATCGAGTTTGAGGGCCGCGCGTCGTGGGGAAAGACGATCCCTGCCAACGATGTCGATGAGGATGGCAACGGCCATGGCACCCACTGCGCGGGTACCATCGCGTCTCGCAAGTACGGTGTTGCCAAGGCTGCGAATGTCATCGCCGTCAAGGTGCTCGGCAGCAATGGTAGCGGCACCATGAGCGACGTCGTTGGCGGTGTCGTTTGGGCTGCGCAGCAGGCTGCCGCGAAGGATGCTGCAGCGCGTGAGGAGTTCAGGAAGACCGGCAAGACCTCGCACAAGGGTTCGGTCGCCAACATGTCCCTTGGCGGTGGCAAGTCGCGCGCCCTTGATGATACTGTCAACCGCGCCGTTGATGCTGGCATGCACTTCGCTGTCGCTGCCGGCAACGACAACCGTGACGCGTGCAACAACTCCCCCGCCGCTGCTGAGAAGGCCATCACCGTCGGCGCTTCCACGCTCGGCGACGAGCGCGCGTACTTCTCCAACCACGGCCCTTGCGTCGACGTCTTCGCCCCCGGTCTCAACATCCTCTCCACTTACATTGGCAGCAACTCTTCGATCACGACCATGTCTGGCACGTCCATGGCGTCGCCCCACACCGCTGGTCTGCTCGCGTACCTGCTCTCGCTCTACCCCTCCTCCAAGTTCGACCCCAAGGTTGTCCCCGACCTCGTTCCCCAGGCTATGAGCGAGCAGGCGTTCTCCGCGTCGACGATCTCCGGTGTCTATGCGCTCGCGTACTCGGTGATGCCGTCGTGGGTGTCGACGTTCCTCCCTCCCCCCGCCCTCGTTGAGGAGTCCGAGGATGCGTTCGCCCCCGTTCCCCTGCCGACGCTCACGCCCAAGCAGCTCAAGGTCGCGCTCGTTGCGCTCTCGACCGAGGACGCGCTCACTGACGAGCTGCCGTCGGGCACGCCCAACCTGCTCATCTTCAACAACGCGACCTCCGCATGAGGCGTGCTTGTCAGAGCTTAGCACTGCTCGTCTCGTCTCGTCTCCTCCCGACATGGATGGATGGACATTGGTCGAGAGTCGGACGTGTTGTGTTGTCTGTCACTGTCATCTTTATTTCGCTCTCGTGTCATACTCTGTAATGTCTTTCCCTGGATATAGCCACCCATTTCGCAGCACCCCGCTCCCCCCTGCACACGCGTCGTAGACGATCCTTTGTACGAGTAGTTCTAGGTCGGAGAGGATGAATGCCATCCTGTTATAACGGAGTGTCTTCGGTGTGACGTGCTTGCCTGATCCGAAGGTGGCGCGCAATGTAGTAGGCCCGAGGTGTGCGCCTGTAGCATAGCAGGTGAGCCCTGCCACGCATTCATTTCATGCTTGAGGTTCACTTTTTTTGTTCCCCGTGTTCTTCAGGCACGACACTACCGCGCATACTTTGTACACGCTAGTGTGCCTACCCGGTATTCTACCCATGAGGCACATGAATCACGCGAGGCAACTTCTAGAGTACATCGTTGAGCAAGGACGCGCCCGCGACTCGCCGCGAGGTACAGGCCTAGGAAGGCGGCGATCTACTCTGCATACAATGAGCTTGCGTGGTTTGGCTGTTCGCGGCGATGCAGCTTTTTGACTCGGTGAGTTGTGCTTCCTCTCGTGGTGTACCTGTCAAGCTTAGCACCCGACTTTGAGTTTCGCTTCGAGCCTTAAGGGCTGCTTTCAGGCCAGTTCCCTCTGAGCCTCTGAGCCTCTGAGCCTCTGAGCACAGGGTTTCTCCACACGAACCGCTTCTGCAAGCCCTCTCCATCTCCCATCCGACTTAAGACGCTGCCTCAAGGCGCACGCATAAGGCCTATGTTCACGCGTGCCACGTGTTCGCGAGGCCGGTGGGTCTGCGGGGCGTGCAGTGCATGGAACCATAGTGCACCGTGCAAGCAAGCGCATGCACCCACCCTGGGCAGTCCGCGAGCACTGCATCGCTTCGTCCTCGGACGTCCCATCGATCTCATTCATCCCGTATGTGCATTACTCCGTGAGTCTAACAGCACATACAAATTCTACATGAAGTCTAACGCGATCTTGTGGCTATCTCGGACGCAGTGTCAAGGATGTACCGAGGCTCGTGTCGTGTGCAATCAGAGCACCGGTTTCCCTTGCCGACGATGCCACGACGCAGATATGCATTGTGTCGTGACCTTCAAGATATCCTATCGCCCTCCCTCAAGTGCACACCATGCCGAGCCAGTTCAACTTGACGATGTGGCGGAATGTGGGGCCCAAGAGCCGTCTGGCGAAGCTGTCACTCACAGAGGCTTCGGTAAGCCTTGGAGTCTTCCTCTCCGCTGGTATATTCAGGTGCCAACTGACACCGCTCAGTCGCTGCGCCGAACCCGGGTGTCGATCTCTGTAGTCAAACGGGATACTCCAATCCGTTGGGATTTCCCGCCGCCCTCATGAGATAGGTGTATCAGTAGCTGCACATTTGCATTGGATGTCTATATTGCAGGGACTGTCCACCGACTTCGTCGTTATTGACGCGTCTCACGCGCCATAGCCGCTTCTTTATAGGGGAAAAGGACAATGAATGATGGTTCTAGCGAGAGAATCAGTGACTAGCCAACAATTATCAGGTCTACGACGCAGTACGCACAGCAGAAGAACCCTGAAGCTCGCTACTCGTCTGACAGGATCCCCCTGGTATAATTCAGAGGTGGCCTTCTGGGGCAACTTGACATTCAGTTCTGCTCGCTATTGTACATACAATATGCCACTAATACAAAACGGAGGGTGGCGCGTCCTTACAGAGGACATCTCCTCTCGTCATCCGGGACAAGTACAGACCGTATACATGTTCAGGATCCATGCGCGGGAGACGACAAGGAGTACTAGTAGCGCAGGCAAGAAAAAGCGAACGAGGGCCATATGACTTCCTCTTCAGTTAGATTCTGATACAGGGCGTGTGAGTTGTGGGAGGGAAACACGATGCAGAGGATACGTACAAGGCACCAACATCCACGGAGTCGCTCGTTCCTCTAGCAATCTTCTTCCTTCTCTTATTGACTCGCTCCACGCAGTGTTCATCCTTGCACCTGCACCGTTTGCAGGGAAACACGCCGTCGCACTTCTTCTTCTTGACATGACATTGAACACACTGACAAAATAGACGGGACCGTGTCAGCTCCGGGAACGGCGAAGCCTCGAAGGGGATCCGCGACCGGCCACGTACCACCGCTTTCAGAGCCGATCTCCGGGTGCCTCGAGGTGCTGCTTGAATAGAGATAGAACGGCTTGGAAAACGTTGATCGGAGCTCAGATTGTAAGAACAATCTGTGTTTGGAGTACTTGAGGAGCTCGAAGCGGGAGTTCGTTCGGAGGTGGAAGCCGGGAAGGATTGAATGAGGGTTGGCCCCCGGGCCGCCTGGTAGGTGGAAGTGGCCCCTTTCGTGATGTCGATGTATTCTGAAAGAACCCACATGCGAATAATGTACAGCATAAAACGATGTAGAATACTCACGGCTGTCCACAGGAAGGTGTATAGGTCCCTCCGCGTGGACATCGTGTTTGGCCAGAGTCGGCTGGACGCCAAACCGATGTTCCGTGCTTGCGAACGAGTCTTGAAGTTCCAGGATAATGTACGCGGGTTTCATATTCTCTTGCGAATTCTGATACCACTGCTTCTGCGGCATGCGAAGGGCCTCCTTGACAGCGCCGTACCACGCCTCGGCGACCATGGCTACCTGCCAGGAGTTGGAAGGGTGGTTGCCACGAGGGTGGAAGGATTCAACACGACGGAAAGAGATAACTCTACCGATAGAGCAAACATATATGAACAGAAGCGGGTATTGAGGAGAGCAACAAAGAGCTGACGCGTCGTCGCAGTCGCGCCGCCCGCGAGAACGGGGCGGCGCTCGCTCAATGTTCCCATGCAATGAAGATCGGAAATTGCCGTGTTCTGTCTTTCTCGTCCAGCTGCGTTCAACCACAGTCACCATGGCTCGAAACTTCCCGATCTACACTACAAAATCGGTCAAGAACCTTGCCCCCGGTCTGATTTTGCTTATGTGGAGAAAAATAACGCGGGCATCTTAGACAGGCCTGATGACGAGAGCGTCACTACTCTTCCCCATGAAATGCATGCCCGGCTGAGTCTTACGACTGCAAAATTTCCATATGGTGCGTTTCCTTGGAGTTGTTTGAATCTTATCATTTGTGGCACTCTACGAGCACCAGTGCATGCACTACGAATGTCCTGATCCTAACTGGCGGGCCCCTGTCGTTGGCGACACATCGGCTCTTCGGAGACGGTCTATTAGGTGGTCTATTTCCACACCGTGGTCTTCAGGAACCCGTAAGAGTGTCTTCAATCTGCGCCGCTCGCAGAAGAGGCAAGCACCTGCCGCAAGTTTGATCAGACACCGAGCGGCGCTCCGGATTAGGCAACATTTAGTACCAGCGGCTATGCCAGCTAATAAGTACCAAGTACCGGATACTCGCTCATGATGCATGAGTATCTGCTATCCCCCCACCAAGCGATAACTGAAGCACACACTTCCATATTCTGTTTGTTCAGAATGACTTTCTCCCAGTGCTCGACATCCACAGCCGACGTTTCACGTTACGCTGAGGCGGTCGTTGCATACGTGTATTTTCCTGCGACTACCGCGCGAGTCGATATACGCTACCCGGATGGTAGCTCTGAGAGCAAGATGGTTGATTTACCCGCTTTTTACCTACCTCTATCCGGTGCGTGACCTTGTCGTATCTCTACCTTCCTGCAGTTTGAGCTCTCGTTCTAACAGGAACGCTGGCGTTCGACCGACAAACGGTGCACAGCATGCTCTTAGATTGCCTTGCACCCCACGCGAGAGTGCAACAACGATCGCCTTCGATGGACGCCCCCCACGTACACCGCAGGACTCGTGGTGACCAGATGTCAGCAGTACCGCGGCACATCTCGATTCATACGCCCTTTACGGACATTAATGACCGAATCATTGTGAGTCTCCTAAAATTTTGCTCCCTCCCCGTTTCCGTAGCTCATTTCTGCTTACAGAGCCAGCGCGACATCTCCAGCAGCAACACGATGTCCACTTCCCGAGGTGGTATTGCCGTGCAGCGACCTACCGGGCACAATATCACTGGTACCGCTATTCTACGCGATTCGCAGGTTGACAACAACGAGCACTCCGGAGACTCCAATGCGAGAGATATGACCTCAGACGCCTGCTCTGAGAATTAGGCACCCGTGGTGAGCTCTGGCTACTATCACCTGGCCGACGTGAGTCGAGATAACCTCGGAACAGTCTCGGAGGCAAATGTGCATGATTTCAAGATGGGTCGGACGGCTGGCGCAAGCTGCCTCAGTCAGTGATTCGAGCTTGCGGGGCACTCACCAGATATCCCATGTACGAGTACCTATCATGGTCGCTCGAAGCCTCATGCGTTCACTGCGTGTGACCCCATCCAGGTTTCAGGGGTGGTCAGTGCTTCGGTTGTGCCCAACGCTGACTAGTCCATCGATCGTTCGCCTGGCACTCGGGGACATAGTATCGGTGGACGGCAGCTTCGTAACAGGTATATAGAAGTATCAACATGTCAGAGAACGACAGAACACTCGCTGTGGTCCTTGGGTAGAAGTCAGGTGGAAGTCGTTTCCCGGTTCAGCCTCAAGGTCTGCCGTATTTTCTCCCTCTGGCGTCTTTTGAATAACCCGCTCTTCCCCCTACTCTGTCCTCAACAGGTCCTCTTCATGCCCTTATTCTCCGCCGACTACTTTGCCAGTGGTGAAGTATGTCAGTGCGGGGTAAGTTAGCATGGTATGATCCCCCATAGGTCACTTTGGCAGTACCGGCCACATCGCATACTCGGTCCTCATCTGCGTTCCTCAATACTCCAGGGGGCTCAGGATCGCGTATCGTATATGTGGCAACACAGCGCATACCTTCGTGTGGCCGCGACCAACACGCTTCCCGCGCTCTGTCAGGTAAGGCGCTTTAGCGAACATAAATCTTGTCGATAGTGCGGACTAACAGGACTCGGCGCCGAGCATATACTGCGTCACGGGAGTCTTTGCGCTCCTCTCATGGCGGTTTTGCCGGACACCCACCCTCAACGCAGCCTCAAGGCGCGCCACAAGCCACTACATAAACCACACTCATCCTTCGATGTCACGTCGTGAGAAGCTCTTATCCTCATCCTCCGGCCTCAACCGATCCCCCTGTTCCACCCACACATCGAGATAATGCAACAAACCCGGTCTGTCCGGCACATATATAAGCACTTCACTCGACTCATTTTCAGACCTGCAGACCGGATCCTACCCCGAGTCCTAGCCTTCATTTCTTCATCTCTCAGACGTGCCAACTATGAACGGCCCTAAAGTTCTAGGTGAACAGATACGACGTGCCATCCCGCAGGGCCTGCCAAACGGCACACAGGTAGACCTCTCGCTACCATCATCCACTGCCTACTGCGTCATGCAGTATCCGGACGGCAGGTCCGTTAACGTTCCTATGGCGGTAGGAGGTCATACGGTCTCCCTCAGCGGCGGTACGTTTCCTTCGTACCCGCGAGGAGGAGCAATGTTCGTTTAATCATGCTTCCGTCCCTACAGCTTCCTCGAACGCCATGCTCAATCATGCCCAGCCTCCTGTCGCCCCTGCCGCGTTTGCTCAGTCCCCCACCAGCTCCGACGCAAGCCGGAAGCCGAAGCCCGCAGTAGGTATCGTTCGTCCGAATCTATCGCTGACCAACTAAACGGATTATTATTCCAGTGTCTCCAATGCTACGACGCCCGGAAGAAGTGCACGGGCAGTATACCATGCGAGCTGTGCGTCCGAAAGGGTCTACAATGCTGCGCTCGCGTCAAGACGAACTCGTCTAACGCCGCGGCCGCCACCTCATACCCTCAATATGGTGCCTCCAGCGCGGGTCCGTCGAAGAAGTAGCGTAAGGGTACGTCTCATACTCACTCTTTCACGCAGGATGGTCGTGACCCTCAAAACGTAGGTGACAGCGAGATGATAGGTCGTAGCTACATGGTCCGAGAGTACCTACTTCGAGTGTAACTATGCATTGGCAGTCTGTTACAGAGATAGCCTCACAGAGGACATTTTCTCCCAGCGTATCTAGCCGCGCTGGATGTTTGGATGTTTAGCGTGAACCATGTCTGTCCAGTTACTTGAGTGACCCACGCTGCGGGGCTTATAGGTCGGCCACGAGGGTTTGCTTCACTGTCCACCGGGTTGTGGTCGTGCCGTTCGCAGGTCATCTGCTCCATAGAATAACTGAACACAAAACCACCGAACTATGTTCCTAGAGTTGACGGACGAAGAGAGACCCAAGGAGGCCTCGTCATGCGACCGGCACATGGTGGTCGCATCCCCACGAGTGTGGTTAGAGAAGTTACGCCACCGGTTGAGCCTTGATACAAGGCAGGTCTCCAGAGCGCTGAGGCGGTTCGCTGATTGCTTCTAGACTAGTAGGAGGTGCGGCCGAGTCTAGCTTTGACCACTATCGCCGGCGAGGTTCCTTGCCCGAGGAAAATACGCTCCCACGAAGGCAGTACTACAGCATACTGTGGTCGAACAGTCCTGGCCGGATCCCGAGCCCAGAGCATCGGGTTGGTCCTCCCACTCTGCACTCCTGCATGAGAGAAATGAACCGGCGACGACAGCATAAGCATTGGAGAGCACTAGCAAGTGTAGGTATAAGTACAACCAAGCAGTCAGCAAACAGAATAATACACATCACACGTTCCAATCGGAAGTACTGAAGAACTCCGGGTCAGCCTGTACCCAATCAATCATGTAGTCATCGGCCGTACGCCCCTCGTCTTCGTCGTCGGGCTCGCCTTCAGCCTGTTCATAACCTACAAGCTCGTCTGCGCCAGCTTCTTCGACCACGGGGAGTACGTCTCGCGATTGCTCGGACATACCACCGCGAGATGGCGGAGGGTCAGTCGCCTTGCTAGCCTCTGCTGACCCGCTTCCGGGTTGAGCACCGCGGGCATCAGCACCAGATGGGCCTTCGGCCTCGAAATCCTGCGCGTCCTCATCCTCTAGCTGCAGCTCCTCCCGTGCGGCAAGCTGCGCCGCCTGCGCGTCGTCGACGTCCTCGAAGTCGCCCAGAGCGCGCGTAAGAGCACCTTCGTCCGCACCGGAGAGCAGCGTGCGCCAGTCGAATTCGCCCTTCTGGATCACGATATCGTCTAGGGAGCGCTTCTGGTTCGCTTTGCGGAGAAGCGCCTCCTCGACGGTGTGTTGCGAAATGAAGCGATATATATGGACATCGCGAACCTGTCCGATACGATGCGCCCTAGCAGAGCAGAGTATGTCAGCGCCTATGTGGAAATTCATCCGATCAGTACGGAGACTCACCGATCCTCGCATTGACGATCCATCTGTGGGTTGAAGTCGCTGTCGTAGAAGATGACGGTATCCGCGCCAGTCAAGCTAGCACAGACGTGAGTAACAAGGGAAGAGTACAGAAAGAGAGAACGTACTTGATGCCGACCCCTCCTGACCGGGATGAGGAAATAAAGCAGAAGACACGTGGGTCGGCATTGAAGCGCTCGGTAATGTACTGCCTGTCCTCGATCTTCGTCGCACCATCTAATCGCAAGTACAAGTAGCCATGGAGGTTCAGGAAGACTTCGAGGATGTCCAAGATACGCGTCATCTGCGTGAAGATGAGGATGCGGTGACCGCCTGCTTTGCGTTCGCGCAAGAGCTTCGCAAGTACCTGCAGCTTGCCACAGTCGTACTGCAGCAGGGAGGGATCTGGAAACGCGATCTGGAGCTTGACGGCCAAGCGGTGGAGTGGCTTATCGAACTGCGGCTCCTTGATGGTCTCGGTGACAGCTGGCGGTAGACTGACGAGCGCGATGGCAGGTAGGTCTCGCGCGACCACGCTAGGCGTGACGAAAGCGAAGCGGTCGATGAGTGGGGCGACAGATTCAGCTCGGGTGGCATAGGACTGCACCATAGCCTGCGTCCTCTCAGGAGTGGACAAGTACAGTGCAGGTTGCGCCCGTACGCCTAGAGGGGCAAGCGGGGTGTAGCAACGCTGTGCCAGTGCCAGCGTCTCTGCGCTGTACACGGGAAACCGGCTACAACGAAGACGATTGATGTAGCCAATGTGAGTCCAACGCGGTATAGTGGCGGCACGTTGTTGGTAGGTCCTATACGCCCGAAAGCCAGAGATGGTCCGCGTGTCTCGTGGAGGAGGCTCGCCGGGAAGTTCGGTGATCATGGGAAGATGGAAGGTGCCATCCAGCCGTCGAGTCTCTCCGGCAGCCAACTCAGAGGCACCGACCAGACCGACGAAGCGCAGGCCCAAAAAGTCCATGTTGAGTTCATTCTCATCAGACTCAGACAGTAGACGTCGACGGACGAGCAGCTCCTTGATCTCATAATCGGCGACGGCCGACCGCGGCATGGCGAACGAGGTGACGATGGGCCGGACCTCGAAGAGATCGGGGTGGTTGACGACCTTCCGCAGCTGCATGAGGATGTTGGCAATCTTATGATAGACACCAGACTGCAAGTCGTGACGCGTCTCTGCGCGAGCCATGAATTCGTCATACAGGAGGCGCTGGCGTTTCGACAGGGGGCACATGACGATGTGCTCGTACTTCTGCGGCAGCTCCTTCTCAACGTCACGCTTCAAACGTCGAAGCAGGTACGGGCGCAGAACAGTATGCAGCTTCGAGACGCGTTGCTGAGTCTCACTGTCGATAGCGCCCAGCTCTATAGCCCGTTCTAGAGGATCTACGACGACGGTTAGCATATGTCAACCTCGACTGCAGCAATCAGACGTACTCGCAAACCATTCGCCGAACTCCTTGAGGTTCGCAAAATCCGTACCAGACATCAAGAATTGCAACAGAGCCCAGAGCTCTGTGAGGTTGTTCTGCAGGGGGGTTCCGGTGAGCAGCAGGCGGCGGAACGAGCGGAACATGAGAAGGATGTTCCAGCGCTGCGACTTGAAGTTCTTGATCATGTGCGCCTCGTCGAGGATCATGTAGTACCACCGCTTGCGCTTGAACACATGCGCGTCGCGGCTCGCGAGCGTGTACGACGTGATGCACGCGTTGAAGTGGTACTTGTTGTTCCACCCCTGTCGCAGCTCCTTCCGCTGTTTCGTGTTCCCGTGGTAGCTGAGTACCTTGAACCCGGGTAAGAACTTCTTGAATTCCATCTCCCAGTTCAGTAGAACGCTCGTCGGCACGATGATGAGATGCGGGCCCCAAATACCACGGTCGCAGGCCAGGTGAGCGAGGAGCGCGATCGTCTGGATAGTCTTCCTGAAGGTATTCACCATGTCAGTGCGAGCTGTCGCTTGATTGCATGCTATACGTACCCCAAGCCCATCTCATCAGCTAAGATCCCATTCAGGTTCCGCGTATGTATACTCGCAAGCCACTCCAGCCCAGCTTGCTGATACGGACGCAGCGTACCACGGAGGAGGAGGGGCGGCTTCACCTTCGCTTGGGGATCCCACTCGACAGGTGCGACCGCGTATGGGCGAAGATAGTACGGAATGGACGAGTCCTCCTCTATCTCGTCGTCAGCGGCCTCCTCTTCGGCGGCGGGCGTGGCACTTGCAGGCGGCGCGTCTAGGGTCTCCGGTACATCGGCAGGGGACTTGTCATTGTCATTGTCATTGATGATCGTACCCTCGGGAAGAGCAGTATCCTTGGCCTGTGCTACCGAAGGTTCAGGACTGAACGCTCGAAGCACAGGGGTCGTATCGTCAAGGATGTGTGGCACGTCACCATTGGCTGCGGGACTGGTGACCTTCGGAGTAGCAAGGACGAGCTCCTCAGCATCGAGGACCGACTCTTTCGACGCATACACATACGTGGTGGAACGAGTTGGTGTACGCTTCCCGTCTTCTGTTGGCCCGGCGTCGTCAGCGATGACAGTAGACACACCTTCGACTTCTGTCGGTGTAGGTGACCCTGGCCGAGACCCTTCCCTGCTTCCTGGAGTCTCCGTCCCCAGATCCATGTCCACCTCCATACTGGCACTGCGCGACTGAGACACGCTCTTGACCTCCATGTCGGGTACGAGCATTGATATACCCTCGTCCTCGGCCATGGATTCTGAGTCACTGCTCTCCCTATCGGACTCGGATCGCCCGCCATCCGAACGATTCGGGTCCTGGTCTTCATGGTCAGAATCGATGGGTGTCTGGTCGCGGTGGAAGTCGTGCGTGGAGACGCTCAGCGAGCGACTACGCGAGTCTCGCGCAAGATCAGCCTGCTGAATTGACAAAATCTGTCCAGACTGGTCCAGGATCGCGTTCAGGTGCTCCTGCCCACGCCGTCGTTCCTCGGCCTCCCATTCAAGACGTGCCTGCTCTCGTACATGCTGTTGAAGAGACAATGTCAACGATGCTTGATTGTCAGCGTCAAAAAGCGGGACCACGCACGTAAACTGCCTTCTTCCACTGCGCGATGACCATATGCAGCGTCGACCGCGAGAGAGTCCTCAGTCGCGCCTCCTCCGCCTTGTTCTCGCCCTCCCAGTACTTCCGCACCTTCCCGGCCACGTTAGCAGCCATCTCCCTCCCGTCCACCATCTTCGAACCTGAACGCTCGACCTCAGCCACGATGCTCGCCCATGCGTCCTGCGGCGGCGGTCCCTTGAACACGTACGACGACCGATCTAGCATCCGGCCCTGCTGCCTGAGCTTGTCGACGCGCCGCCACACCGCGAGCTCGTCGGCGATGTCCGCTTCAAGCTCCTCTGCGGTCACTTCGCGGTCACCACGAGTAGTGAAGGAGGACAGGAGCGCGTCAACCGAGCCACCGAACGACGGAGGGCTCGGCTTCTGCAGCGGATTGGTCAGGATAGTCTGTGGCTTCCGCACGATGAGCTTGACGCGTGGTACTGGATGCTTGACCGGCGACGGCGCAGGTTCGGTACCATCTTGAGTACGCGAGAACGAGTTTGCGTTGCGACGTGATAGAGCAGGCGAAGCCGAGGCGTTCTTCGCGGAGAGCTTGGACATACTCGCCGCAGAACGCAGTGGATGCCTTGGGGCGGGCATCTCGACCGCACCCCCTTCCTGAACGACACGACGCTTCTTGCGCGGAGGAGGCTGGTCATGTCCGTTCACGCGCGCTGGCGATTGCTCGGGTGCGGTCGGCTCATCGGATATGGACGCTCTCCTGGCTGCCTTCCCCTTTGGAGCGACTAGCGGAGTGGGCAGCATGTCAATTGCTCTCCCTTTGCCCTTCCTCCCATGACCGACTTGGGGAGAGGCACTCTGCGATGCATCCCCGTGCTGCTTCCCCTTCGACTTCGCTTCGGCCTTAATGTCCCAGAACGCGACACTTGGGCTGTCTTCAATGGAGCGTGACTTCTTCGGAGGAGTGGCGGAGACGCTTGGTCCATGTGCAGTCAGCACCTGCAGACGTTGCGCTTGGGCACGTCGTGTCGTGCGACGTGATGGCCCCGCGGAAACGCTATGATCTACCAAGTCATATCGGGCTTGAAACTTCATGTACGATGTGAGCGGCGGAAAAGAGCATGAATGCATAAGGGCACTTACCCTCTGAAAGACGTCGGAATGATCCTCTTTGGCCACCTGGCAAAGTTTAGGTGGTCAGGATCGTCCCCTAGACAGAACGAATAGGTGGACATACCTTCGGATCATATGTCAAGAGAGACACGAACTTTTCGAGGTGAAATGCCTCGCGAACCTGTTTCAGGTGAGATCAGTACGCATAGATATACTTTAGGGCGTACTAGGGTGTCGTGGGTGTCGAGTACTTTGTCCAACTCCTCCTGCCTGTCCTGCATCCACTTCGCCCGCGCACTGTCCAATCCATCTAGGCGTGATGGCCCTCCTGAGTCGTTGTCCTGTGTACCGCCATCGTGTTCAAGACGTTTGGTAGTCGTCGAGCGATGAAACGACTTGCGTCTTGCGCTCATTGCGGCCGAGCCGACCGTGCATACGCAGGGGGGAGGTACAGTTGGTTGATCTCGGCGATTATGGCACCGTTCGAGGAGCTTGTTGGACTAGGATTATCGTAGAAATGTATAGAAATAGCGTGGTGGAAGTTGAGGAGGATAAGGGGGACGAGGACGTGAACGTTCAGGGTTGAGCATGGCGGGACCGTCGTCTGTGAATCTGACGCATGTTTGGCCCGAACAAACGGTGCTTACAGGTGTCCTTATTTAGTAATCCTATTTATCGCCCGCAGCTACTAAGCGACCTGAGTTTGTCTTCTACCACTAGTGCTCCTCAACGTCGCTGAAGTTCAGGACATCACTCGACGGAAATCTCGTTTCATTATGTGTTCTTTCAAGAATCACATTTGTCTCAGCTATGTTGGCATCTGCGCATCGCACTAGTGGCCACCGAAGGATACAGCCTCAGGATCCTTCAAGTCAGGTGAGTCTATCAAGTTTGCATCGTTTATCATACACCACAGTAAATTACTAATCATGAGCATAACGTAGTAGCAGAAGCGCGAATCGTTACGCCAGAGAGCAATAGTTGGTATCTGCATGCCAAGACATATTGGTAGTATCGGACCGACGAGTGTTCTAGCAGTAGGTGAGCCCATATCCAAAGTGGTGAATAATGGAATCTTACCAGGTATCGCAACGGTGTCTCCCTACTACCGGGACCGCACGAAAGCTCTCACTCCGAGCCCCCTCCGGGGCGTGCGCGCTCTTCAGCTAGGCCGTCCTCCTCCTCCGGCGGCGTTTGCTCTCTATTCTGACCCATCGCCGGGCAAGCCTGCCTCAGTCGAGCACATCGCTCACACGTGGCTCTGACTTGCTGATCCTGTTGATCGCTTCCGGCATGGTTGCACCGGCCGTGCTCCTAAGCAACTGGGTGAGATACAATAGGAGTGTCGTAGCCTGTGCGTACACACATTGTGACAGTCCTCACCAGTAAGGATAGTCGTTCCAGACACCGCATTCTGCCTGCTCACCCACATACAGGTACCCCTCGCGGGGCAGCGTAGGTATGTGCCCAACGGAATCTTCGAGATCCCTGGGGGCACGTGCCCTAGATCCCCTCCTCCTCCGCCTCCTCCTCCCTCGACGGGGACCAGCCTGAGATTGGTGGGCGTTGCCACATGTCCTGGAGCCGATCAGAAGCGTAAACATAGCAGCGGCCCTGGAAGAACACACCTCTGAGGGAGATATTGATGCCAGGAAGCTCGACCGGCATCATATTGGAGGAGCTACCATCGGCGTACTGGACTTGAACCTGCGCGAATGCCGGCGGGAACGAGAGATGGGCAAACGGGGCTTCGTTCGAGGGCCGCGGTTCGTCCCCGTTGCCAGCATTAGCGAAGGAGGGAGGGCTGCTCCGGTGTGGGTACGCCATCTGAACCCGAAGAACGAAGAGGAACCAGACAGTCCTGGATGCGAGTCTGCTATGCGCAGGCGAACGTTTCTTAAATATCCGGATGGCGAGGCGGCCGAGTTGTATGGTAATCCACGTAGGTAGATGGGCTCGAGTGTCAATACGAGAACATCTAACCTCATTCGGAGGCGGCGCTGGGATGTATTGCGGCTTCGTGTCCACAGCGCGGTTCTATTGCAAATTGCAGAAGGGGAGAAGGTACAGCGGCCTTCCACCCGGACACAAGAGTCTGATTGACAAGGAAATGCATCCTTAGGAAGATGTCAGAACGCTTCGTTTCGAGCGCTGCGCAGCACCTGCCACCAGCGCCGCTTGGTGTTCTCTCTTTCGGGAGGCGGCGACATCAGCTGTCCTATTCTCGTCCCACAGGCCTTCGTCTCCATGCCGATAGCACTTCAGTTTGGCACCATGACAAACTCTGAACATTGGTCGGCAGCGCATGGCCGTACGTGTGGGTATCGTGATTGAGCTTCGCAGGCCGGGAGCAGCAAATACCAGCGGACTTCGCCAGGCGGAGACAGTTTGGATTACTTCTCAATCTCGTCACGACGTAAGTATGTGAGCTCATCAATGGCACGGTTCGTAGTGATGGATCATTGGATGGAATATTCCTATGAAGAGAACACGAGAACAAGCGTATGGAGAACGGATGCAGAGACTACGGACTGCTTCGTAGAGCACCTCCATCAGCGAGGGTATCGGCCCTCAACCCTGGGGTGCCCACCAAGCCATGTACCGGCGAGGATGTTATAAACACGGTAAATGAAGGAAAATGGAAAAGGGCTGCGTTATAAGACTTTTGATGTTCACAGGAACGGCGAATCATCAGGCAGTAAACGAACACCGTAGTAGGCGTTGTTGAAGTCGGCCGACTGATGATACGCCTCAGGCCGTTGCGCAGGTTCTGCGCCGCGGCGCCATGTATTCTGATCCATCGCGCCTGTCAGGTAAGTCCGTCAGTCGCTGTCAACTAAGGCCATGCAGCTGTTGACACTCGAGCGCGAAGAAAGCGGAGGGCTCACCTGCCAGTGAGGAGACCGGGAGAATGTCCGATTCTATAGCCATGACGTCCAACGGAGGAACTTGACCTGCGTGCTGACGAGCTTGAAGCTGGTCATCTGAGCACCGGATGCCATAGGTCATACAACGTTCGCAATCCTGCAACACATCCCTGCGCCAGCACATCGCTCCAGCAGCTGAGCATGCATCACACTGGAAAGCGCTCTGGAAAGGGCGTGACGTTAGCCCTTGTCAATGACTGGGTGTGAGCGTTGCTCGGTCATCCCGACTTCCAGAACGTCGATCACGAACATGGTCAAGGTCCATTAATGAGAGCGAGAGCTCACCGGGAAGAAATGAGGAGCGAGGATCGGGTCAAGCGTCTGAAGGCTGTCCGGGATGTTGACCGGGGTGTCGGGCACATGCTCAGACATGTCGTACGCCGGAGAGATGGAAGCACGAGGAACGTTGGCGGGAACGGGGGGGACGTTCGCGAGGACAGCGTGAACGCGTTCGAGTGCACCTCCGGCTCCTTGCTGACCATCATGGAGGACGGCGGACGCCAGGGATGCGCTGGTCATCCCGAGGCCGGCGACCTCACCAGAGGGTGGCAGGACATCGATCCGAGCTGACGATAGAGTTGGTGTGGATAACAGCCTCACAACTGCGAAGTGCACGCACCAACTACAAGGGTAACGACGCATCCCGGGAGGACGACATCTGCGGTCTGCATTCCTCCTCCCTGCAGTCCCGCCACCAAAGCGCCGCGGCGCTCCGGGTAGACAACCGTCATGGAAATGGGGTCTGAGGTCGACGGCGCATCGTTCACGACCGCGTCGTGAAGAATGCGCTGATACAACTGGTCGAAGACGGCCATGGTTGAGATGGACGAAGTGCAGAGGCAGCAAAACTTTGGTCGTTCAACTTGGACATATAAATAAGGACACAAGGAGCCAGCGCCGCCGCCGGACTAGGCAATAAACTACTTACCAGCGCCGCAGACGTGCCGGATCAGCCTCCGTCGGATTCTCAGCTGGGCGGTCCGATCGCAATTCATTCAGAAAGCGCGGGAAGTGGATATGCACCTTTCGCGGAGGAGTTCAAGAGACAGTAGGTTTCGCGTAAGGTTCAATGCAGGGCGAGGCCGGCATCCACTGAAGTCCCGAGAATCTGTGAGTGAAACGAGGTGGCAAGATAGGGCGTTCAATCGCACATACCCAGGGAGTCCACGCGTATTCGGCGTGTGCTTGTGTGTTACTTGCTGGTGTACAGTCGCGGGAAGCATGGATGCCGCAGCAGTGGGGTCTTCTATTCGACGCGACTCGGGAGACGGTCTTGCCTCGGAGCTCGTTCACTTATTTTGCGCTTCGTGCCGTCTGTTCCAAATGTGTATAAATGTGAGATGGGTACAGCGTCTCGACCGACTTCGAGCGCTGCCTGGAGGCACGGGGCCAGCCGATTTGCAGTCACAGCCCCCGGTGTCATCCTCACCTTCGCCATCTTATTGTCCTGGGAAGGCGCTCGTCTAGTACGACGAAGTTGCTGACACCTGACGAGTTAGCGAGCGGAATCAGTGTGCACTTCTGGAGATGCGAACCTCTGTCCTTCGCGCAAATTGCATGATGGACTGAGCGGTGTGGTCGAGGGGGTCTGGTGCCGTCTCCCGGGTGGGGTTGTCCAAGAAGGTTTGATCGAAGCCATACGATGAGAACCGCTTGTGCAACGCACAGAGGAAGTCAAAACTGTCGCGTTTATACCCGTAAGCTCTCTCGGCAGTCGAAGGTCGTAAGGTTGAGTGCCTTGCGCATGCTTGTGTGTCGACAATCTCCGTCAGGGTACGAGGCGTTGACCTGACTCAGATGTCGACACAGTCGACAGGTAGAAGGTCCTTGACAGGCTATATTGTTCCAACGATACTTGTGTTCAGAGGCTGCTCCTACCCGCGTCGTGACGAACGTGCACGTATCTTGCAATTTCGGGTACCTCAGGCTGGGCCATTTGACTTGAAGATCGTGAGCTGGCAGAGATGGACTAAGTAGTGTTCATAATGCTGAGTGTCACGATTATGCCTGTACTCATCACAGGAACAACGCCAAGAAGCAGTCTATTCAAGTCTCACAGATGAATCGATGAAGTCTCAGCTGGTGGATATTTCGAAAGTACAGTCGTGGTTCTACTCAGCCAACCGTCACCATCGCGGTCCTGAGCCTGCTGACAAATCCTCTGCCGGTTCCCCGGCCCGCCATGTCTCCGCCGACGAGGCAGGCGGCGCCACATACGACTTGTTCGTATCGTGGACTGCCTAGGGGAGACAAAGGCGCCAGGTCTTCCATTCCTCTTGAGTCCCAGCGTTAGTCGGCATGCGTCTGTTACTCACCTGAGGTCCGAGCTCGAGTGACGCTCTTTCGTCAAGAAAATTGCCGCACAATTACTGCGAGTGGCGGGAGGCGGCAACCAGAGCTTGGCATACCTGCGCCGCGCTTTCTCCTTATATCCAAGTAACTGTGGTGTTGTTCATTTTCTCACATCGAGGTCTGTCCGCAGAACGCTAGGACATGGTGCTCAAGGGACACATGCGACTCTGAGTGGCCGTGACCATTGGGTTGGAAGTAAGTACAATTTGCCTGTGACCACAGACATTCCTCGTGCAACCCGCACTTCACCATCCTGGGAAAACCTTCGACTCGGGGTCGAAAGGGTCAGCCGTCTGAGCACCGAAGATTGTAGGTGATGCACCGTTCACAATTCCATAAAGGGTCCGTGCGCCAGCACTCAATCCCAAGGACAGCGCACTCCGTGCATTGAGAGATGGCCTGAATATATAGTGACGTCAGATACTGATTCTCTTGGGGTGCTATCTAACTCTCACTAGTGTCGGACGCGGTGGGGAGGATGAAATCCGAAGCATGAAACTCATCCAAAGCGGTTGCGAAGCGTAGGTTTGGTCAAGGTTCTGTGAGACCTCGAAAGGCACAAAGTTCATGGCCGAGCGAGGAAGGATGGAGCGGTTTACTGTATGGGATCCTTGCTGGAGTGTCTTGTCTGGCGGCATATGGGGACCGTGAGGAATGTCTACCGCAAATTGGGAGATATCGGAAAGGTTCGCAGATACTGGTTCAGGAGAGTATGGAGTTGGGGAAGGGGGCGCGTGGGCGACTGCATTTGCACCACTAGAAGCTCGCACAGGGATCTCTTCAAGATTAGCTGCGGACCGACGAGAGATGTATCAATGGCGATTCGTAGTTCAGGTAAAAGATGTACGCACTAACGATGAGGGTGACTACCCACGCAGGGATGACAACTTCTGCCGTCTCTATTGCTCCTCCTGGTAGGCGCATAACAAGCGTAGCTTTGAGCTGTGGTATCTCGATGGAGATCGGTTGTTGGGCCACGGCCCCGACGTGCCGGACCGCGTCGTAGAGGATTCGCTGGTATAGCTCGGTAGCCCAACTTTCAAGAAATCCCTGATCCATCGAGTGGTAGTACCGCGGTCAAGGTGACAAGGTCAGTGAGCGAGAGGTAGAAAGGCGAAGGTGGTGACCCAGTACGAGCAAGGTCTTGAGGGTACGTGTGTGAGAACCAGCTGTATGTCGGAGAGCATGAAATACCTGTGCGTTTAAGTTGTCGCCGCCCTTCCGGATCCCAAGCGGGAAAGGCGAATGGCTAAAGGGCCGGGCCGCCGACTACTAACTAGCGGCCACTCCCGGGCGGATCCCATTTAAGGGGTCGCTCGCTGCTGCGTTTCCCACGTTTAACTGTTGGCAAGCACGGGGAAGGGAAGGGAGGAGAGGAGAGGGGAGGGGACGGGAGGGGAGGGGAAGGGAGAAGGACCAGGTACAATATAGCAGTCAGCTACTTGTACCCTGTTTCAATGACCGCAAGCCGTCGCATGCAGTAGACTGCGAACAGCCAGAGGCAGTGAACACTGGAAGGTCGTATCGAAGTGTCGAAGGTCACTAGCAGCACTGCAGCGGTCAGCACAGCTTGGGTCGGACCAGCAGTCCATCACTCACGAGATCCCCGGCCGAGGGCCAGTTAGAACTGCAATAGAAGCTGCTACGCTGGAGCCCAGGGTCCTATACTGAATACCATAGAGAGATACTGTCGGAGCAGGAGCGGATCGAAGCGCATTTGAGGTAGCAGTACGCTAAGAATGTTAAGCGGCCAAGTCCCGGGGGTCAACAGGGCGGTGTCACGATAGCTGTGCGTCCTTGATCCATCTGGGTGTTTCAGTTCAAGCATCGTATATCCTTGCCAACTCCCCTCACCTACGAGATGATGAGCCATGGATATCTCTGGGACTATATGACGTGCTTCGTTCTGAACGTCGACTCGGATGCTTGGCAAGAACTTGCCTTCCAGATTCCAGCGCCTTTAACCACTTCTCACTTTGTGTGGCCCGTAGCCGCATGGAGGTGTGTGAATACAAGCGAAACTTCGTGGATAATGTTCTAGAGAGTGCGTACCCAGAGTCAGTCACAGCTCTAACTTCTTTTGAGCCTCTGCCATCCTTGCCCCACTGGAAGTCGTGCCACGTTGACGACAAGTGACAGCCTTGACCATTGCATATCTCCGGGATGAAACGGCGCTCGAAGACATTGAACAGTACGCATTCACCTATATTGGGAGCGCCGCTCGAATTGGCGAGGAGATTTTGACTTACTCGGCCACGGCGACGAGATATGACAGGCTTCGTGCCCTCAAGGCGGTTCAATTGCAAATGAGATAGCGTCTCAGATTTGGGAGTTCATGTGGGAGGACTGTGGATTATACTATACATACATTGATTGTCAGAATGTCTCTACAAGTTGTACTGCAAACCGGAAGCTCAGCGATAAAAACCGCACAATTTTATGCGAGAAGAGACTTACCGCTGTCATGACGTCAGCCAGACAGTATCTCATCATAGTGAGCTTACGCCAGGGCCCGAAGTAGCTTGCTCGTGAGTGTCAGGGCTTGATGAGCACTGCGGTGACTGACACGAGGGCAAATATCGGTGCACAGATAGAGAGATAGAGGTGTGGGTGCGTGTCAGAGTTCCAAGTTTCATCTCGCTGCCGTGTGGTTGCTTCGAACGTCACCGCCCCGACTGTGCCGCTAACAATCTGAGAGACCGGAGTTTGCCGAAGTCAACCATGCACACTAGCGCCGCAGAGCTCTCTTTCCTTTGGGAGGCGGCGACCACGGCCGCATTCTTCTCCTAATTGCATGATCGGACTGACAGACTGTGTCGCCGTTCCGTAGTGGCGACCGCGTTATCTTCGAACTCTGGCGGCTGATGGTCGGAGTTCAGGCGAGGGGCGCTAGCTGCACATGTTCACTGTGTGTCTTCCATATGTATATGCCTTATAGATCTAAGCGCAACATGCAAACACTAGGTTGATGCAAAGAAAGAAAATCAAGGACAATAAAGGGAGAGCAAGAAGAAAACAAAACGGTCTCCATCGAGCCGAGTGATCCAGGCCTTCACCAGCCTGGGACAAACTCGGGCTCGCGATCAGTGGTAGCCATGGCCATAATCTGTTCCAGCGACGGTCAGCTGTCTATGCACGGGATATTATGAGCGGTGCACCGATCGCAGCCCTGCGATGGATCCGTGCGCCAGCACCATGTGCCGGCGGCGACGCACGCGACACATTCAAAGGCGCGCTGAAAATATACAGACGTCAGCTATACCCCATCCAGACTCCCACGAGCGTCAACATTGGACGGTTGGACGGAGCAAAACTTACCGTAAGAGAGGCCGACTCGGACGCGTAGTTCTGATCGATGCTTCGCGGGACATCCGGAGGCGCGAAGTTGGCCGGGGTTATGGAACGCATCGAGGTGTCGGAAGCAAGCTGGGCAGTGTCATAAGCACGGGAAGCAGGAACAGGCGGGAAATTGCCGGCCTCTCCGGAGGGGTTAGACGGGGGACTGAAGAAGGCCGGTTCAGAGGACGAAGGGTACGGAAGGGGTGAGGAGGTGAACGCGTTGGCGATCCGAGGCTCCACAGCGCCTGAAGTGTGTACCACTTCGACTTGGGCTGCGGGTATGCATGACAGCAGCTCAGCGGCGGATCACAGCGCAGTCGGGATATCACGCACCGACGTTGAGAGTGACGACATGCCCAGGGACGACAACCTCCGCAGTCTGTTCTGTTCCTCCAGGTAGGCGCATAACGAGCGTGCCGATGCGCGGTGGGTATATAATACTAAAAGTGATCGACTCTCGCGCAGGCGGCCCATCTGTCGTGGCTGCGCCTTGGAGGAGTCGCTGGTACAGTTCGTCTAGCCAAGGCATCGAAGGTTAGACCGTCAAGCTAGAGGGAGAGGTGTAAGGAACGAAGGAGTGCCATGAAGAGCAAGGAAATACGCACTTACATGCGCACTTATACTACGCCCAGGGTATTTAGTAACCCGCAGCCCAGCGCCGCCATCACAAAGGGAATAGGCAGCTCCGAGTCCTCCCGACCGACACAAGTTGCCTTCTGAAGCTGTCCTGGAGGCGGGTGCGCGCTTCGTGCCCGATGCGACACTACGGTGGGAAGAAGCAGGAGCAGGGATGGGCGCTGTGACGTTATATTCATAGCTCTGTCGAGGATGCCATACGTGCAGGGCGCATATGCGGCCGCAACAGGAATCGTAGAATCCGGCTGCCCGTCGCGAGCCCCGTCATCACCACCGTCTCAATCCTGCCTCCGCCCTCGGGCTCGTTCGCGGCTCGGGCGTTGTGCTCGTCGATGGCCACGAGCAGCGACCAGACGCAGTTGTACACGATCTCGCGGTGCCACGTAACGGACGCCGGAGTCCGCATCGTGGGGCACAGCGCTACGAAACGGCACTTGAACGCGTTTCGGTACATGGGGAGTCGGAGTGGGGGATGAGGGTGCATGTCCCCGGGGGCGCAAACCCACGTCAGCGAGCGTAGAGCACCGACTGTGCGGTGCGCGTGAGAGCGTCGGGATCGGTAGACGGAGCTAGTTTATCGGATAGAATTTGGTCAAAGCTGTATGATAGAACCGTTGGTGGGACGTGAAAGACGTACTTGCAGACGCCCAGAGAGGCCGGCCCAAAGCTGGCGGAGTTCGATCCCCACATCACTGATGGTCGTGAAAATCTCGCACGGTAGATACTCATTGACAAGTCTACGCACGCACGATGGGTTGTGCGCCTGCCTATACCTTGTCGCGAGCGTTCCCTCACCCCGGGGGTACCACCACACATCCCTTCGTACATCTCACAGAAGATGGCCCGCACACGCTTCCACTCTACATGCTCCTTTCCACACTCTTGGTGTCCTCCGAAGCGTCAAGCTTCGAATGCGGGAAGATGCGTTTTATGGCGCTGGCAAGAGAGGATTGTTCCATCTCAACGGGGATCTGCCGGAACTCGACAGAACGCAACCCATGAGACGCGACCGGGAACCCACTCTCCTGGGGCAAATCGCACTTCGCAGCTACAAGTCGCGGCAGCGACAGGGATTCCAGTGCAGGACAGGAACGGGCGATCTTCCAGAGAACAGCGAGCGTCGTTGAATCCGCGTCGGAGGGACTGCGAGACTGGGTGACCTGGAGCGAACGGAGGTGGGGACAAGCCTCTCCAAGCATCCGTATACTCTCGTCCGATATGAGTATTTGCATGGAGCCTCCGTGTAGTGTAAAGGCAGTCAGGTTCGTGAGCGGACGCATGGCCTCGACGATGGCGGACAATACACATGGGGACGAATTCGGGATGCTGATATCTAGATTGAGCTTGAGAGACTGGAGGCTTGTCGACGGGAGATTGTGAAAAATGGACGAGAGGTGCGGCGGCGGCCCTCCTGCCCCGGAATCGGTGTAGCGCCAGCAGATAATCTCAACGGTGTGCAGCCGATTGGGTTTGATGCCGCGAATGAAGTGGTCGATATTGCCCGGTGTCCCGCAAACCTTCAGCTCCTGGAGGGATCCCAGACCGCCGGGGCCCGCAACAAATTCTGCTGGGATTTTCTGCACTGCGAGCTCCAATGTGTGCAGAGTAGCGAGCACGGGAGAGGCAGTCCAGAAGGCACGCAAGTCCGGGAGGGCGCAATGGTCGCATTGACAGAATCTCAGGTTCGAGAGTCTGGCCAAGCGTCCGAGGGCAAGGACCGCGGACGAGTTCAGGTGGAAAGTGTGGTCGAAATGGAGGGTATGTAGGTCCGGAGAGTGTGCGGCTACCGCGTCCAGCGCCATGGCGAACGCCGGCTCTGCGGAGCCAGGGAGTCGATGCGGCACACCGCGCTCGAACGATATTGACAGATGACGGAGGGTGGGACCCGGGAGGACCAGCACTGGACCAATATCTAACGTGGACAGGTCTCTCAGCACCAGGCTCTTCATCCTCGGCAAGAGAGGTGCACCGTTGGCCTGGCGGTGACTCTGCAGGTACGTCCACGCAGATGAGTGAATGGGGAGCTCGTTCCCGTTATCGTATTGCAGCGCGTGCACGCGGCGAGCATAGAGCTCAAACCGCTGCCATTCCTCGGGCGTCGCTTCCCGTGAGAACATCTATGTAGCTGATTGTCAGCGTCGAGGCCACATAGTCGCTGAGGCCTATATACTCACGCAGGCATCTTCGTATTCGTTGTAGCGGAATGACGGTAGTAGAGATAGCAAGGGATGCACCTCGTCGAGCGTATGCCACAGACTGTCGAGCGCGTGCCGCGAGAATGCCCGACACACCAATGCGGCGGAGTACATTGCTTTCCTGAGCGCATGGCGTTCATAGGGCACCATAAAATCGCAAACGCGGAGCCAACCAAATATCTCCTCCAAAACATCAGGGCAGTCGAGAGCGAAACCGGCGGCGGGTTGCATGATGACGTGGACGAAGGCAAAGTGAGGATAGACGCCCACGCAATTCCCCTTGATCTTGCATCTGTACGTTCCCATCACCGTGCGTCGCTCTGTAATTGCTTTAAGATTGCGCGTGAGTATGTAATCCAACAGCACGGTAAACCAACAGGATGACAGCTTCAAATTGTATGGATTTACTCATAATGAAAGATGCTCACGACAGCAGCACGGTCCACCACTACCCGCCCCGATGCTCGACGTACACCTCGCCCACAAGCACCGCACACCCCACGAGCATCGCGACAAACGAGATCGGCGCATTCACCAGCGCAAACTGTCGCCCGCGCACATGGATGCCCTTCTGGCGCAGAATCTGGCGCCACAGCAGCCCCGCGAGCGACGCCGAGAACGTCAGCGTGAACGCGCCAAAGTTCGACCCCAGCGCGAGCGCGTACAGGGCCCCGTCTCTCGTGCGCGCGTCTAGCCCCGAAGAACTAGAGGATGCCCAGAGCTGGAGGACGCGCGCGAGCAGGATCGTTGCGCCAATGTTCGTCCCGCAGAACTGTATCAGAAGTGAAAGATTAGCGTTGTGGTGCCAAGTAGCTCAAGTGGGACTTACGTTGCAGAAGAGACAAGAGAGAAGGCCCATCCCGCCAACAGCACCGAGCACGCCGGTCCGGGAGACCCAGGCTGCCCACCACCGCGCGAACAGCTCAACCCATCCTAACGTGGAGAGGCCCTGCACCAGGATGAACATGAGGAAGGCGAACGGAAGGAGTGCGATCGGGAGTCGTTCTGCAATGTGCGTCACCGTCGGGAATGTCTTCGTCATGCGCGACAAAACGGGCGAGAGCAAAGTAAGAAGGGTGAGCGGAGGCGAAGGCGCCTTGAGAGAGAGAGGCAAGGACACCATCGAAGGCAAGTCAGACACGGGAGCAGCAATAGTCGGAGTGCGCGAGCTACGCTCTTGAAGCGCAAGCTGCTCCTGGTCAATTCCCGTGTGCGCGTCTGGAGGTGTCGAGCTCGCGTCATCTTCTCGAGAAGGCGTATGACTCAGATCGCGAGCGCGATGCGTCGTCCAGTCAAAGTGTAGATCCCTGAGCAGCATGATCACTGCAGGCGGCACGGTGACTTCCCATACAGGTACGCCGATCGTGCTCACGCCTACAAGTACGCCGAGCGTCACGAGCAGTAGCACGCTCCCGAACACTGCTCCTCGCTTGTCCACGAGAGAAGCACGGACCTCATCTTGGCTCAGTCCTATGTCTATGCGCTTCGGGATGAGAGGCGGGTGAGAGGCGTGGGTGGAAGGCGAGCGCGAGCGAAAAAGAAACAGGAGGAGGGGGAAGACGCAGGCCGAGGCAGCGAGAAAGGGGAGGATGACGTGAGCGGCGTAGGAGAGGAAGGACACCGAGAACGCGCCAGAGAGGACAAGGTTTGTTGGATTGGAAGACACGAGCACCACGGAGGCTGCAACGTCATCGGGGTCAGCGACAAGGAATCGCGCATACAAACACAACTGACCCATGTTGGCAGCGGCGAACTGCGAGAATATCCATGCAGTGGGTGGCGTGATGCTACACGAGATGGTGAGCAACCTTGACCTCGTTACGCATCCCACGTCGCCGCTTACCCCACCACTCTGGTGAAATACGCCAGGAATGCAGTTCCCGACAGGATGACAGGATCCTGGTAAGTGGAATGTGAGCATGGAATTGTGTGCATGCGGCGATATGGATGGCTTACGTTACCGACGATGACTCCGCAAAGGAGGAAGAACATGTAGAGATAGGTGAAGAGCCTCGGACCTGACGAGCCTCCTTTGCTCGCCACCCAGAAGGCGAGGAATCTGAAGAGACCGGTGGTATCAAGGGAGATCGAGATGTACGCCTGAGCGAGATCGTCAGTGTTGTTCACTGACACGAGTTGCGTAGGCCAACATATAACTTAATTCATGTGCGGTGGCTATTTATATCAACGTGGAGATGAGAAAGATATGTCAAACCTCAGCGACTGTCCGCGCCATCTGGAAGATAACAACCGCCACCGGATGCCAGTCCGTCCTTATATGTCGTACACCGCTCGTGAGCCTCGACTAAATCACAACTGAGGTCCATTCCCCAAGGCCATCCACACATCCAACTCTGCGGAGGACTTTGAGTGGAAACAGAGAGCACTTAGGCATGATCGAGGTCGAAATGGCAGTGAAACCACACTCTAACTGGTCCCGGTGTACTCTGCACGGCCGAGCCCAGCAGTGTCGACTCAATTATGCACGCGCAGTGAGGCTGAGACTTTCTCCTCTTCGTGACGTCTGGCCTTCCATGTCTACACCTCAAACTGCGTATCGCCCAGAGTCTCCAACTTGGGAATGAATTTGTCTGTCCTCCACTCCATAGCGAGGGCTGCAGCACTCGCACCCGCACCGGAGCAGCTCACGGCGACGTGTTATCCTGCCTCTGGCTCACCGCAACGAATATTGTTGTCGTCGCGGCAGGCGGGGCCCATCGACGTACTTCTTGATTCGAGAAGGACCGCGAGAGACAGAAGTTGAACCGAATCTCTGAGACACTGGGGCTCGGGCTAACGTGGGCGGGCACGGTATGATAGACTCACCAGAGAGATGAACAGCGCCATGATGTTAAGCGGCTGTATGCCGCTGGTACCCACAATCCCATCTCGCAGCGTTCGTCCGGTGAATACGCCCGCCGCAAGGAGGATGAGTACCGATATGAGCGGGACGGTGACGAAGTTCAGGTGGACGTGTCTCGTCTTCAAAGGTGAGTGTTGATTAGGAACGATCCTCAGGGTGACAAGCACGTGGTGAACAGCTTGGAGGAGGACGATCGGTATCGGAACCCGGAGGGGTGATATCACAGCAAGATCTGGAGGACACGCTGTCATCAGGTCGTCTGCATTACGGGGAGAAGAGCGCAGAACGAACTTGAGAGAATGAACAAGATAAAGGTCAAGATCGCCTGCCAGCTCCCGACCGACGGAGTTGAGTCCGTTGCAAGAACTTGGCTCCTGAAGTGCATGTCGTGAATCTTCCTGTCTGCTAACGTGAATCCAAGCGCGTCTTCTGCCTCGATGGAACGACGCCGAGTGTACCCCTACCAGGGAAGACACGGCCGAGGTAGTGGTGGTGAATTGAGAACATACGCGATTACAAGAGGAGAGGATGGAGAGTATGCGATGAGGTAACGAAAGACTCCGCAGGCAAATGGCTCGCCAGATGGGGCGGGTCGTCAAAGTTGCTATATCCGGCTAATGGCCAAGCAAGACCAAAGCTCCGCCACAAGCGCGTCGAGTCGCGTCGACGCGTCTCGACTGTTGCACGTCGTTCTGCGCTTCACCTTTGTTTATATCCAATGGTGGAACACGTTCAAGGATATGCTATACAGCGTATTGAAGATGAGTGGTTGAAGAAACGATGCTCGATAATCTGAGAAAAAATTACTGCTTTACAAGCGATAGATGCAGGAATGCCAGAGAGGGAAGGGAAACCGAGTCCGTATGCAAATCAAGTCCAGTCCATATGAAGTCCGAGTAAACCATGCGAGTCCGAATCCGGAGCCATATGCAAGTCCGAGTCAATTACATGCCAAGTCCGAGTCCGAGTCCATATGTATGCGAGTCCAGGAGTCCGACACAGGAAGTACAGTATAAACCAATCAGAAGGAAGAGGCTAGGGTGGGGTACAAGGCGTAGTATGTGAGTGTGCCGTGTATAGTGTGGCGTATAGTAAAGGGTAGGATGTGTACGAGTACAGTGTCGCTCGAATCTGAACGAAGGCAGGGACGATAGTCCTGCCGCAGCATGACCCAGCAGCCATGATGCCTGAGAAAAATAGTGAGTGAGTATAGCAAAGACGAGAAGGAAGATAGAAGAGACGTACCATGTGCGCGAAGGCAGCGCGCGTGCACGAAGGGCGGTGCGAGCGTGATTGTCGCATCATCGACACCTCTTCGTGCGTGCAATCCCGGATGTCGAGGCGTGGGCAACGAGTGCTCTCGAGCCGTCGATTCCGGAACAGGGAGAGGCATCGGGCGGGTCATGTCGCTTGTCGAGCGACGCGAGTCTTCAAGTCAGAGCTGAGGACTTGTACTCATACTGTGGACGCTGAGATCCCGAAGGCGTCCAGAGCCGCTGAATACAGTTGCGGAGTGGATCCGATAGCTACAGGTGCAGGCGTCAGTGGACTTGATCACGCAAAGAGAGAAGGGAGTATGACGTACTGTGTGCGATCCTCCGGCGAGTGTAGTAAGAGCGGAGGGAAAGGGAATTGCTGCGGAGCGACTTCCTGAATTCCCACGCACTCAACGCCAGAGTCACGATGCAGAGGTTCCCAAAGTCGGAGGTGGTCGAGAGGGCGTCGATGGCAAGCGAGAGGATGTCGCCTCTGTGTAAGATGAGGCCCAGGGAGACCTTGAGGAAGAGGTAGCCGGCGGAGAGGGTGACGGTGGCAAGCAGCTGGAGGAAGACGGTGGTCGCGCAGACGATGGTGAGGCGGGCGGCAGTGGCGAGGCAAGTGGCGATCATCGATAGCGTGAACGTGAGGATCGCAATGAGGCACCGGACTAGAGATGTGGCAATCATGCACACAACTCTAGTCGCCTTGCTCGCCACAACCAGGACAGTCCTGTTCGCCTTGACTACAGCCTTGGCAAGCTGGTAGACCTGAACAGTGGATGCGCAGGTCAGTATATGCTATAGAACGGGAACGCTGAGAAGACGTACCTCATCCGACCATGCCGCCATAAGGCAACCGACGTAAACCGCGATGAGTATCTCAACCTGATACACGGCGTGGAGGCGGACAATGCTGAGGACGATGGGGCTATCGCGGACTGCGAGGGTACCAATGCATGCCAATGCGATGATGAGGTAGACATCTGTCACGTCGACCTGTCGAATGAATGTGCAGGTCAGCATATGGTCAAGAGTCGGGATTCTGAAAAGACGCACCTGGGACATTACCGCCATACACCATCCAACGGAAATCTTGACGAGTATGCAGACTTGGTACAACCCGTAGAGACACACAATGCTGAGCGCCATGGGGTTAAGGCTGAACATCAGTGTGCCAATGCATGTCATGGCGACAATGAGGTGGACGTCCGACATATCGGCCTATCGAATAGATGCACCGGTCAATATATGCTCGAGAAGCGACATGCTGTCAAGACACACCTGGGCCCAAAACGCCTTGCAGTATCCGACCCAACTCTTGAGGTGTATCCCAACCTGAACCAGAGCGTAGAGACACAGGACGGCGTAGACGACGATCGGGCTGTCGGTGAATTGACGGATTCCGATGCTCGCCAAGACGGAGAGGTGGCAGACGTCCGTCAGCTCAAGAGAGCAGAGAGCGTCAATGAGGGGGAGCCAGTTGATGGATGAGAGGTAGTTCGAGAGCCGGACGGTGACATCACCAAGGAAGAGGCAGGTGATGTACAAATGCTCGAGGACCAGGAATATGAGCTTGGCAGCCCACATGTAGCAGCTGAATGCGATGATGGCAGCGAGGACGGATGAGTAGACGCGAAGAAGGAATTTGTCGCCGTAGGTCTCCGCAGGGTCGACCAGCCCGGTCTCCAACATGAAATTCTCCAAGATGTCGATGAACTCGACGGGATCGGGGTCTGGCATGATGAAGAACGAGAACATGGCTGCGAAGAGGCTTGTGCGAGTGTGAGTGCGGACGGCGGGCAATGCGGGCAGACTGCGAGTAGGTGAGGACCCGAACGGAGCAGGACGGGCACTTATGCGGCGGAATTAGATCACGTGTGAGCGCGTTGTTGGCGCGTTATTTGTTCAAACCTTATTTTGTTTACCGCTCAACAACGCGCGACGCGTCCCGTGCACTAAGGCTGCTGTTCGGCAGCAGCGGGACTGCACGGGGAGTGACATTACGACTTTGAGAGTCCTCTTATTTGTGGTCAAAATAAGTCACGGACTGTTCGCGAGGTGAGAGCTGGAGCTGCTTGGCGACATATAATAGCCGACGGCGTTTGGTAGCCTCGTGTCTCCGCCACCAATGCAGCGCTTGTGCCTGATTCGGACGCCATGTGCGCTGGTCGCTCGGACTCACGACGACCATCACCGGACGCACGCTGGGGACACGGTTCCTTCATGCTATCGGAATTTGGGAATTGTATTACATCTTTCTCGTTCATCTCCCAGCGGCCAGTAAGAGGGCCAGCGAGCGCGAATATGAGGTCAAATATGCTGAGCCGGCGCCACAGGAGTAGCACTGAAAAAAGCGGGCCTCTCGGCCCTCTCCACAACCTCGGTCCGCCTCTCACCACCACCACCGCCTCGACTTGGTCCATCCTCGCAGTCAACATCATGAACGGTATCGAAGACACCAGCTGTGCATTCGCACCCTCTTGTTTCTTCGACGAGGACTTTTTTCTCCAAGAGCCACTCGATCTCTATCGACGAGGATATCTGCATCCTGTCGCTATCTCAGATATCATTCGCCCCGACCCCTCTCCCTCTGCATCTCGCTCTCAGGACGCACCCAGTGGCTATCGCATTTTGCACAAGCTCGGTAAGGGAGGAGAAGCCACCGTCTGGCTTGCTCAGGAGGTGGATCGTCTTGAGTGAGTGCATCTGCGTCCGGTTACAAGTGAGTACCAGTTAACCATCAATCGTGACCCTCAGTCGCGCAGTAGCTCTCAAGATCTTTTCTGCCGACTGCTTCTCCGCCGCAGAGCGTGAGGCTGGCGCTCTCAAGGCGCTCAAGGCATCCGAGAACGGAGTGGGCTCCGAGAACGTACTTTGCCTGCTCGACGAATTCACCTTCACTGGTCCAAACGGTGTCCACAAGGTACACATCACCGAGGTGGTCGTGCCTCTGTGGAAATTGTCCTCTTTACTTCCAGCTGTTGCGAAGAAAAAAGTTGCGACAGACCTTGCGCGTGGACTCGCGCACGTACACCACTGTGGCTTCATACACGGCGGTATGATCTGACCTCGCATATACCGCATATTCTCTGATTAACTAGAACCCAATTCGCTCAGATATACACTTCGGCAACGTCGGCTGCGCCATGCCCTCCGGGTTCACCATGGATAGAATTGTGGACACGATGGCGCGGCTGTACGAGTACGATGTGACGATGGTGGTACCAATCAAGCCAGCATACCGTACCCGTTCGCTCCCTCCCTACCTTGTCAGTCCGTGCGAAATTCTCCGGGTCTACAAACATCACGGCGGTTACAACGCGGACCAGCATGCAAAGCTTCTGGATTTTGGGAATGGTACGTCCACTTCCGCCCACCCGCTTCTACTTTCGCTTGATGCATATGTTTGTCGGCTGTAGCTCGGCGAATCGGAGAGGAGGATACCGATGTCACCGGCTGCGTGTGTCCACCGCCCGAGGCTGTGTTCGCATACCATGGATGCGATGGGCTCGAGATGCCCCCCACTCCGGAGGGTGACATATGGTGTCTGGGTGCCGTGGTGAGTCTTCCGTTCACTGTCAGCGCGCTTCGTGTGAGGCTCACGACGCGAACACAGATGTTTGCGCTCTTCACCGACGAGGGCATCACGTATGATAGAACCTCCGCGTTGCTGCTTCAGCAAGCAAAGTTGCATGGCGTCATCCCTCCTGCCTGGCAGACGCACTGGGACAAGACCCAGTTTTTGCACACAAACAGCGGTGTGTGTCGTCCTTCAGCGTAACACAAACATTGCCTGGATACTTACGATCTGCAATTCAGCTGAAGTAACGCTTGAGAACGCTGAGGCAGAATGGACCCGGCGCCGTGATAATTTCATACAGGAGAATCCTGAGGTTGACGCGGCGGAGGCGGATCTCCTCATCTCATTGCTGCGTCAGATGCTCGCGACCGATCCTGATGATCGCCCGTCAGCAGCTGAAGTTCTTGCACATCGCTGGTTTACCGAGGATGGTGCAATGCCGGTTATTCCAGCGCAGGATAGGAACGGGCGATCTCTTCAAGACCCGTGAGCGTCAACCCCGTGTCGGACTGGCTGCGGTGCTGGGCAATCTTGAGCGAACGAAGGCGGGGACAGGGCTCAAGCGTCCATATTCCGTCGTCCGGTATGAGTATTGGCTTCGGCGTCTGGTCTGGTGTGCCCGCAGACGGGGATTCCAGGAGAGACGTGGTCGCACAGACTGCAGCGAGTCGTGCTTTATAGGACAAGGAGTCTACCCGAAGACAACACTATACAATGACACCAAACTGTCCATCAGCAGTTCGACAAGAGTCCGGTTTGTACTAATTATCCCTTTTAATAGTATGAACCAGAGTTGGAGCCACTCGATGAGCTGCTCGACGAGCTGGATCCCAGTGCCAGCTCTGAGACGACATCCATCGAATGCACGCTCGATAGCGTTAACGTTCCTTGTCTTCTTCGGCTGGGGACGATCAGGACAGTGCTTGTAGCATAACATCCGCTCTCAACGTGCCCGGGACGAGTTAAATATCGCAGGTGCCCAGGTTCGTACTCGGTCGAAGGCGCGGAGGATGAGAGCAGGAGCGCAGGAGTGAAGACGGGCTCAGCGCTTCAACTTCCGAGTGGGCGAGGCCGGGCTTCCGTACTCCTGGCACTGTGCTCATGGCGAGAAGGTCGTAACTTGTAAGATCTCCCTGGATCGAGGAAATGAGACGAAGCATAGAAAAATAGATAAGAATAAAGATCTGGAGTCCAAGACGGATGCACAAAGTATTTAAGTACCAGATGCTGACCGGCCAGCACCGGGTACGTAGGGATGCAAACCGTGGAGCAGCCGAGGTACAAAGCAAAGAGGGTATGATAGGATGTAGCGTGCAAGGGATTGAGATGGTACCTAGCGATGTATTGCGTCCGGCGGTCGCAAGTCCATTGTCCCTACCAAGCTCCAAGCAAGACCAAGCGCGACCTCACCATGCCGCAGCCGCAGCCTCCCTCTCCCGCGCCCGCTTCCTCTGCCGCCGCAGCCAAGTCGGAACGCGAGACCCGTGCTGCTTCCTGACCGGCTGCTCGTTCTCCACCTCAGCCGTGGCTGCGACTGCCTCCGAAGACTTGGGTATCACGGCCTGAGCAGGCTTCGAGATGGCAGGGATGGCGATGGCGAGGGCCTTCAGCGTGATCGACAGCGCACCAGAGCCCTAGCGCAAGCACGGTTAGTCGCGGAGAGTCGAGACATGGTATGTGAAAGCGTGCAACGATACCTCCTCCTGCGAAACGCGCAAGTGCGTCGGCACGAACGCTGCCTTGCGCGGGTCAAGCCGCTTCGTCAAGTTGCGATCCGAAGGCTCTGCAAGCTCGCACGGCGCGCCGTCCGCACAAGCCACGAGCGGCAGGACAGTCTACAAAGAGTTCCTCTAGGTCAACTGCAATTAAAAGGTGCTGGATGAAAGCCGCAAGCGTGAACACATACTTCAACTTCAAGCGGCACCGCGGGCGTGTCGCAGGACGTCTGAACTCGCGCGCTCATCCGCAGGCCAAGGGGGACGAACGCCTCCTTCCGCGGATCGAGAGGTTCGTCGTGACTCTTGACTGCGCCCGCCGAGAGGGAGATACCAGCGTTCGCGATTCGCAGGAGTGGAGCCGACGGGGTGTATGCGGGCGCGCGGAGGTTGAGCTTGTCAGCGCTGCACGGCTGGTCGTCGTCCTCGATGTCGGAAGCATCGTATACGTCGCACAAAGTCGCGTCCGTGGCGAAGGAGTCCTCCGCAGTGAGTATCCTAGTAGGTTGTTGGGAGAAGGCGACACGGGCTTTCTCCTCTACGCTCTAGTGTAGAAGCGATCGGTCCGCGCTCGTGCAGAATCACCAGGATGCCACGTGTGACGTACCTCGCACACATCCACCGCCGTCCTCCAGCACAACCTGAGCACTCCCTCCAGACACTCGCCCACAAGCCCGCCCGCAACAAAAAACGGCTCGCCACTTCCGACTCGGACCGCAAAAGACAACAACACTTCGAGGATAGCCAAGGGGATCCGGAGAGCGATGAGTGGGACCGAGCGGAACTTGAAGAGGAGGCGTTGCGCCGTTGACACGGTGAGGATATCGACGAGCATGCCAGGGGCGCGACGAATGCGAGAAGTGACTCGGGAGAGGAAATGAGTTGTAGCGCTCTTGCTGAGAAGAAAGGCAGAGATGATGCTTCGGCGTAGCTGCATGGAGGAGTGTCATTATGATTGACCTTCGCGCAGGATGAAGTTCAACACACCTTGTCCACCGCCTGTACAACACATCTCGCGGTCATTGCAATCGAGGTGATCGCATTCTGAACATGACGGTACAGAGTGCAAATGCTGGATTGGATCGATGTCAAGCCCGAGCGGACGGTGGCGATGTAGGCGTGAGGCGAGAGGATGCCAGAGAGTACAACCGCGCTGGAGACGAGGATTGTGCCGGTGATGATAAGTCCTATGACGAGACCGATAACCGGGAGTGCCGCATCGCAGGTTCCAGCTGCGTGTTTTAAGCGATGGTCGACGGATGACAGGATGTATACGACAACGCAGAGCATCTGACGCATGTCGTGCACGGTAAAAGTAAGAACGAAAGTCGCACAGTATGCAGCCGAGGCAGCCCGGGGAGCGGGGGAGGGGGGGAAGGGCTGCCAGGGATTATATAGGCGGGGAAATGAGTCGCGTTCGAACCTTATTCTCGATGCAAAACGAGCGACGCGGTCGCGTCACATGATCGCGTCCCCCCGCGGGCCCGCCGCTGTTCGGTTGCAGGTGTACCCTCGGACGCTGCAAGCCCCTACCTTTCTTTCAGACTGTCATCACCACGCTGCCATGCAAGCAATTCGATCAGACTGATACGACTGAAATAAGTATTTGGCATTGCCCGTCGAACGACTTGATGCTCACCAGTCATGCAAGCGACCCACATTTCTGGGTAAGGATGGGATGTGGTCATGGGTGGTCCTCGCGATGCATTCTGCGTTCATCCCTGATATCACATTGTAGCTGTTCATTCGTCAAGTGTATGGTCTCTCGAAGACAGTGGTACATCGCCTGTAAGATTCGTCAGAGCTGTCCAGAGCGGGACATAGTACAGGGAGACCGTAGCTGCAGCCTGTTCGATAGTCCCCCTTCCTGAAATATAATCGTTGAAGATAACACAGACCTTATGTTTCATGAACTCGAGTCGACGCATGACAATGGGGAACGTAGGCTCAGGGCAGTCAAGCAAACATCCCGGTTGCCACTGCCAGCAAAGTATCGGTACGGTATCGGGCCGGAGGGTCCGAGACGCGTACACAACCATCAACAACGCGTCGCGCGCCAACTTGGGACCTTCCCTCGAAGTCGCTTTCAAGTTCTCCTGCATACTTAGCCCATCTGGTCCATGCGCAGGGCTGTCAGACTGGCGTCAGGGGTGTCTCTCGCGAATATATAGACCTCGAGCTCGCGTCGCGGGATTCCTCCCTTCTCTCAGTGTACCCCGTGCCCATCCCGCTGCTCCCCCGGTCCTCACCACTGCTAGCATACAGTCGACCCCTACTCGATGCAGCATTGTATGTGACACGCTGAACGAATACCGAACACCGAACATCGAGGACAGGTGCGCATATACCCTCCTCCACGTTGCCAAGAAGTAACGCGAGTATCATCCTGACAGAATGCGCGACACTAGACCTGAAGACGACGAAGACAGCAAGTCTCCCTCGCAAACATAGAGTGGCCACGACGCTCCAAGCTCCAAGTCAAGAAGTGATCCGGTTCAGGTGCGTCGCTCCAGAGATGCTGTCGGAAGTGCTTGCGCATAGACTCGACTCCGCAGAATAGTCGGGCTCGCATCGAAGCGCTTGAGGTTCGCCAATGCACTCAACACTGCCTATATGCGCCCCTCAGAGGCCTCGTTGGGCGTTGCGAATGTCGTCTTCTATTGGTTATCGGGTACGCACCTTTTCCTGTACCGGAGCATGACGTTCTCTCATCGACCGAACGCTCCCTGCATTTAGGGCACCGAGGCGTGCAACTTAAAGCTGGAGGATGTCCTGGGGGTCGACGCCGCCCCTGGATGCCCAATGCCCGTGGAAGACCGTGTCCGCTTGATGTGCTGTGGAGGTGAGTCAGTCTGCTCGACCTCACCGGAGGACATGTAAGATGAATGTGTTCGCTAACAGACGGAAGGCCGTCAGTCAGTCAACAGGTCTGTCTAATCGTCGGCCTACCACAGACGAGACTTCAGTCAATTCCGTGGCGTAAAAATAGGGCATCTCGTCGGTGTTCGGAGCGTCGAAGCCCAAAGGACCGATAGCTACGAGTGGGCATCGCCGTTCAACATTAGGATGGGAAGCGATGTACCCAGGGTTGGCTACTAGAACCATAGAGTGTGAGTAGAGGAAGATACGCACAGCAAACCATTACTCACATACGGCCACTGCAGTCCACTCTCCGACTCGAGCATCATGTGTCTCGCGCACGCCGATGGCTGCTGCGTTCGGGCCTCGGATTTCGTGTCTCTCCGGTGAGTGCTTCTATCTTCTGCAGCGCAAAGTCATATCGACGTGCGACTGACAAGCCGCAGCAGCGTCAGAGGTGGTGGACCGGGTGGACGAGCGACTTGGCGAGGGAAAAGACTCGGATCCGGGAACAAATCACAAGGCAGAGCCGGGCCATAGCCGAAATCCGAAAAAGGGCAGGTCAGTAGAGTATGACGACATACTCGAGCATACTCAACGGCCAGCGTGATCTGGATACATAACCCCTCTGTCGACGTATATGTGCACGATGGAGGAGGCCTGTAATTTCCTAGCACACCACGGCAGCCGACGGGTGGGCGAGGGACGTTGGCAGCTGGGAGCCGGAGCTATTCGGAGGATGCGGCCGAGACGGAGGAGAGGCGGAAGGAGAGCGGGCGGGAAAAGGCAGGAGGACGGGACGACGGAATCTGGACGGTTCCCTTTTTGGGCTCGCGTGCGGGGTACCACCGTGGGGAAGAGCGGGGAAGTTTCACATGCCACGCCCAGCCTCTGCTACCCCGCACTCGACTCTGGACGCTCCTGTCACGTTCGCCTCCATCACCGGCTCGAGCCCTCCCCTGCTCTCTCCGTCCTATAATATGTCGCGCCGATCTCGTGCTGCCCCGTTTTCCTCTCGACTCCGCCAGCCCACCCGCCCACTCACGACCCACGACGCGTCTCGTCCATCGTTGACTCCGGGCCAAGTCTCTTAAGCCTACAACTCCTCTTCCCCGACGCGACTTGCAGTTTCATTGACGCAGGTGAGTCCAAGCGCGCCGCCAGCCGCCGTCATTAAACGTACGATGTGGACGCTCACTGCTCTCCTCCGCCCGTCATGTCGCCTCAGTCACCTCCCGCTGCCGCTCTTCTCGCCGACCAATTCAGTCTCATCGCAGCCAAGACAATTCCCATCTTTCTTTTATCTTAGGAGGCCTCTACACCAAACTTGGACGGCCCACGCTCCTCCCATCGTAACAGTACCACCATGTCTCGTGCCGCGGAGAAGAAGCCTGTTGGATTTGCGACCCAGCTGGTCGCTGGAGGTATCGCAGGTGCGATGGAGGCGGTGCGTACCTTGCCTATGCGTTCGTGATTCCCCTCACTCACCACGAGCGCGTTCCTCTCCTGTTCTCCTATCTTGCACGCTCTCTCGTGTAGCTATGCTGCCAACCATTAGACACGATCAAGGTCCGCATGCAGCTGTCAAAATCTGGACGTACGCCAGGGGTGAGTCTCTCTCGGAACTGTTCTCCATACCATGCAGTCCCATCCCGCACGATGTCGCGAATGGCGGGCGGGCTATTCGTTGGGGTTGGGGGAGTCATGGCAGGCCCTCCCCGACCCTTACGCCCGATCTGACGTCCCACATGCAAGTCCGGTATCTCCGACTGCGCCTTGGCCAATGATGGCCAGGGGAAGAACGTCACGTCCAAGGCTCTTCGGAAACCGGTCGGCTGTTAGGTGGAGGTAGAACGGACGGACCGCCTGAGCGCACTCTGTTCGTGCTCGCGAACGCGACGCGTTCCCCCCGATGCTCTAGCAGAAGTGTCCGGCCTTGCATTTTCGCCGGCTTGGTGCTCAATTCCCCGTGCGCGCCGCAGTGTGTGATAGAGCTGCGCAAGCGCGCAGAGGATCTCATCGCTTGCGCCTGCGCAGTGCGACCTTTCTCGCTCCACCCTTGCTCTTTGCCCTCCTTCTCTCATCGCTTGACTCTGCCAAGTACTCACACGCGATGACGGTACATAGACGAAGCCACGCGGGTTCATCGCGACTGGCGCGTTGATTGTACGGCGCGAGACCCCTCTCGCGCTCTACAAGGGCCTTGGCGCGGTGCTCTCCGGCATCGTGCCCAAGATGGCGATTCGCTTCGCGAGTTTCGAGAGATACAAGGCTTGGCTGGCGGATAAGCAGACCGGCGTGACGAGCCTGGGGAACATCTTCATTGGTGCGTAATACCTGACTCTCTCATCTCCGCCGACATACTGACGACGGTTGTGCTGAATTGCGACGCATTTCACCTCCTCCCTCCGATGCTCTCGCCTCGCCCACGTCGGCTCTCTGTGCTTGCAAATGTCTTTGAATGTCCCCAGCTGGTCTTGGCGCGGGTGTCACTGAGGCTGTGATGGTGGTGAACCCGATGGAAGTCGTGAAGATCCGCCTGCAGGCCCAGCAGCACTCGCTCGCGGACCCCCTGGAGGCGCCAAAGTACCGCAACGCTGGCCACGCGGTGTATGCGATCGTGCGCGAGGAGGGCTTCAGCGCGCTCTACCGGGGTGTCACGCTCACCGCCCTCAGGCAGGCGACGAACCAGGGTACGTGCTGTGTTGCCCCGCATGCTGGGCCGGAAAGCTGACGCGCGTGGACGACGTAGGTGCGAACTTCACGGCGTACCAGGAGCTGAAGAAGTTCGCGCACAAGATGCAGCCCGAGCTGACCGACCTGCCGAGCTACCAGCATATGCTCATCGGCCTCATCTCTGGTGCGATGGGACCGTTCTCGAACGCACCCATTGACACGATCAAGACTCGTGCGTGCATCCTCCTTGTCTGTTCGTCCTTGTGCTCTGACTGACTATGCCGTGTTTCCCGTTCCGTTGCTGTCCTCCCCACCCCCAACCTCAACTCCAACGACATCTCTGCTCCTCATCCCCGTCTGCATCTCTCGACGCTTTCCGGCCGTCTGCGACCCGTATCGCGCGCCCAACAGGCCTGCAGAAAGCCGAGGCCAAACCGGGCCAGAGCGCGTTCCAGCGCATCGCCGCGATCGCGTCGGACATGTGGCGCCAGGAGGGCGTGAGCTCGTTCTACAAGGGCATCACCCCGCGCGTGCTGCGCGTCGCCCCGGGCCAGGCCGTCGTCTTCGCCGTGTACGAGCGCGTGCGGCGCGCCATGGAGTCGATGAAGGGCAGCAGCGAGGACAACACTTACAGCGAGTAGGCTTGTGTGGTGCCGTGCGTCGTGTGTGCGTCGTGTGTTGTGTGTTGTGTGGCGTGCGCTGTGTGTTGTGTAATGTGTTGTGTCCTGGGTGTTCGGCGGAGGTTGGTTTACTTATCCCGCACGGAGTGGCTCGTAATATACCATTCCTTCCATCACTATCTCTCAAATAGTGTCAACAACGTCTTGTCTGTGTATCCCGTACGCGTACGAGGGTGCGCGGCTTGCAAAGGCATGCACGCCAGACTTGTCATTCGGTCTGGTGTACATATGTCGGCCACGAGGTCTCCCCGCCTCGAGGTTCCCTCAGCAGTAAATATTTCATGACGTAGGTTCCACGCGTTTCATTCCAGCACTTGCACCTGATGCCATAACTTGCGCAGTAAGCTAGCGATCGAGCGAGCCACTAAGTAGTGTAGAGAGAGACACAGTTAATGTAAGTAAGACACACAGGGAGAGACAGAGACGATACGAGGACATCCTGCGGTCAAGGGAGGCTCGCTCGGTGCCCAGATTCCAATTGCAAGACTAGTAGTCCATGGCTAGAGCTAGGGCGATCAACGATCCTGATTAGTCCGTGGGCGAGCAGTAGGGTACAACACGTCTGTGCGACCGGGGGCGTGGATAGAGAGATAGAGAGATAGAGAGGGACATGAGAGAGTGGTGGTACAACAACACGATGCAGGGGGGTGGGGGTGGAAGGGAGCGACGCCGCCGCGGCGATGCGGAGGAAGACGTCGGGCGTTCAGGATGGGAAGAGGAGAGGAGAGGAATGACAGTGGATGGTGGTGGTACAAGTGCGTGCTGGAGGAGATCGAGGAAACGTCAGGGATTGGAAGCCGGAGGCAGAGACGGAGACGAGGACGCTGAAGTGAAGAAGGCAAAGCAAAGTGAGAAGCGCAAGGGGGGACCAGCGTCCGGCCTGATGTATGGATGTATGGTGTGATGCACGAAGATACGTTGATATGAAGAGGTGAAGATGGGAGAACATGGACATGAACATATAGATACAAATGGGAGCCGCCCGGGCAGGGAAGGTCGAACGGAAGAAGCAACAGCGCGCGGGCAGCTATCTCTAGAGAAGGCAATGACAAGGCCAGAAAGGGGCATAATAATACAACCACAGAAATTAGATGGGGTGTACGAAGGGAAGAACTTTTGAAGGGGCGGTACGTGGTAGGGTGGCTGCGAGATCCAAGAAAGCAGGAAGGAAAGTGGACGAAAGCGGACATCTGGTCCAGGGCCAGGGGTGTGCATGGAAGGTCGATGGCGGTCTCAAAGCCACAGCGGCGCAGACTAATCTGTCTGAAGAGCTGAGCCGGGATGGACGTCGAGACGAGACGGCAGCTCGCGGGGCGAATGCGGACGGAACCTAAGACCCCTGCCCCTGGGAGAACCCTGCACGTATCCTGCGGAACCACGTTCCCGATCCCGCATTTGCAGTGGCACCCGTGCTAGTCGTCGTCGACGTCTCCCGTTCCGTCGAGATCCTCAGCGTCCCGCGGCGCGGTCTTCCCTTCCCGTTGTCCGCGTTGCCATGCGCATGGACTTGTGGCGCAAAGTGGACCGACTCGCTCGGCTTGGGCGGCGCGCTGAACAGAAACGCGAGCTGCGCCTGCGATACGGCAGGTGAGGGGAGGAAGAGCGGCGGGGGCGATGCAGTGGCGGAGCGCAACAAGTCGGGATCGTCGTCCATCATCATCGTAGCTGGGGGTGAGGGGGAACGTGGGGGCACCAGCGGCAGCGGTTTGCTGAGGCGCGACCCTGATTGGAAAGGAAGGGGTGGCCATACATCCTAGATGGGAGGGCAAGGTTAGCGTCATCGTCCACAGGACTCGGTCATGATGTGGATGAGGAAGGAGTACAGATGGAGTCGCGGCCGTTCATGAGAAAGTACGGGAGTAGATGGTCATGGGGACGCGCAATGCGAACCGAGAAGACGAGTTTGCACAGGATAAGGATAGACTCTGTCGATGGTGATGGATGGCCCCGATGTGGGGCGGACAAAAGCACCGCGCCAGCGCAGGGGTCTAGCCCCAGCGGAGACTGGCCAGTACTGACTAGTACTGCGCTCTGAAGGCGGCAAAGAACATGGTTGTGTGGGCTCAGTGTGGGCTGATCCAGATGCCGCCGGGCAGATGTCGGTGGTGAGATGACAGATTGCGGCATGCAAAGATGGAGAGATGGGCGCGCAGCGCTCGCCGCTCCTGCCAGGAGGCAAAGTGCATGCATGCAAACTTGAAACACGAACCAGAATCCACGTAGCCATCCGGAGATAGTACTCACCTGAGGCCTAAAGTGTATTGAGCCATCGCTGTCCTGCTGGAAGTGACGCGCATGACGGTGCCAGTGGGGATGGTACGAGGCGGGCGTCGGGCTGTACACACGCGGTCGTACGCCCCAGCTCTGGTGCGCGACAGGTTGCTCTGGGGATGCGAGCTGCTCGGAGTCTGTGTCACTCTCGCTCTCGGCGTCCTCCACGTCTGCGTCCATGTTGAGTTCCGATTGCGGCTCCTCTTCGTCTTCCTCGCTAAACGGCGACAGGGGGCGGAGCCGGCTGAACCGCCTCCAAGTATAGGAGCCAGGGATCGCGCTTGAGCTTGCTCCAGCGTCCTCCATCTCCACAGCCTGCGCATAGCACAGATCCGAGAACGCGTCAAAGGGCGACTGGAGAAGCTGGTTGTCCAGTGCTGCCAGCGCGGCCGCGTCGAAGTGCATGAACCAGGGCGAGGTGCAGTCGAATGACGACGCGTGTGTCGGAGTAGGCGAAACGGACGCCTTCGGCTGAGCGAAGAAGGGATCGATGGGGGAGGGATCGACCTCTTCACGTTCGTTGAGGGTCGACTCGTCGCCGTCGCTGTCGCTATCACTGTCCGAGCCATCGTCGTCCCAGAGGAAACTGCGTCCGTCGTCCTGCGCCTGCTCCGGCTCCTGCGGCGGGACTTGCTCTTCTATCCTAACGTCCTCGACCAGTAGGGTGACGTCTGGGAGCTGCGGCGGCTTCGACTGGATAGATATCGCGTCTTCCTCATCCTCCGACTCGCTGCTCGACGTCGAGATGATGCTGCTCCTCCGATGTTTTCTCCTATCGACGGGGCTGGGCGGGAGGGACATGCGGAAGATAGTGGAAGGGGGAGACGTGCACTTGAGGTCGTCGAATGTGATCGGGCTCTCCACGAGCCAGTCCGGAACGAGCTGGTGTGCGAGAGTGGCCTTTTGAGGGAGGGGACGAAGACACGGTTATGTGGGAACGCACCTCCATGGGCCTGAAAGATCCCTTCGACATCGCTACTGCACAACCAGGCGAGCGGGCGAACGAGCTGCGGGGAAGGGGCGGAGAAAAGGAAGGAGATGAAAGAGGCGAAGGCGAGCGGAAAGATTGAAGTCGGTTTGAGTTCAGCTTCAGGGGCTCGCGGTCCTATATCGTGGGGGTTATTAATGTTGGATGACGTCCACGTTCGAATCGCCTGGTCGACCGGTGATAAGGGGACGGAGAGTTAGACTCGGCCAAGGTTGATTTCAGGCGACTCACGAAGACAACTTTAGCCCGCACAGGCACGTCGGAGACTCGGTGCGGCAGACAGGCACGATCCACTCGGCCGGAGAAGTTGTAGTAGTCAGGGGAGGCGTAGCTGCTCGTCGCGCGTCGTGTAGGTCGGGGTCGCCGGTGTGTACGTGAGGTGGAGATGAGGCGACGGAAGGAGATCGTCGTTCGAAGTTGAACTTCGCGGGGCAAATGGGCGCAGGACGTGGAGGCAGGTTTATCAAGCTGGCTGGCAGCACAGGCGCAGAGCTGTCACGGCGGGAGATGCAGAGAAGCCATGCTTTTTGTGATGAGCCGGTGGACCTGTGTAATTGTTTGGGTGCGGTACTGGGAGCTAGCGCGAGCGCCGCGTTGCGATCTGTATGGATAAGCTCTTCGCACAAGCCTCGAGGTCCTGGGGGTGCCACTGCCGAGAGAGGAGAGACGCGTCTTCGTGCCTCCGAGCCGCCCGCTCCGATAATTAGTTGGGCGCTCTGACGCCACTGCTGTGCCTTGGCACCTCGTGCATGCCGGCGGCCCTCACGCGGAAGCATTTCGCCGACCGTTCCCGGGTTTGTCACTGACCACGACGACCTCCAAGTGCACTCATGTACAGTTTGCTGCTTTCATTGCTGCTCTGTATCGTCGGATACGTCAATTAGGCGACAGGAAGCTCTATTGTGAACGGCAGATGAGGTGCGAGACACGTTCCGACAGACAACAATAACACTCACGGAACCGCGTGCCATGACGACGCCGGACGTCCCGGACAGACAGCCATATCGAATCCGCGACCGTTCAGGATGCGTCATATCCGTCTTCGATCTTCAGATGGAACGGGCCCAAAGTGGAATTCGAAGACTCGCCTCCGTCAATCTGCAGGATACACGATCAGCGCTGGGCAACGCGCATGCACACACAAAAAACAAGGACCCCCATCACAGAGAGGTGAGCGGACGGCGGCGAACAACACTGTGCCACACAACACTAGTAACCGTGGTCCGTGATCATGCATCGACCCACAGGCGTACGCGGGTGGCGTTTGCAGACTCGACAGTCTTGTTTACAAAGTAGCCTGGGCGGTGCGTTATTGACCATCCGCCGGTAGCGTCGCGACTGTATCCAGTCCGTGGCGGTCTTCCATGCATGAGTGCAAGATCTTGGGGACGCGACGGGGGCAGTGTCGCATAATGGGCGCCGTTTCCACGATTTTCGAGGAGAAGAACCGTTTCTAGGAGCGCAGGCGGCTCCCCACGAGGCGCAAGTCTAAGGGTGAATGTCCGCGAACGGCGGGTATTACACCTTGATTCTCGCACGATGCGGTCTCAGCGCGTGAAGAGAATCGGAAGGGTCTTATAATGTAAGTAGTCGCACTAATGCCCCTTATTACTAACAGCGCTGGGGAACGATCAGAATACAGTGTTATGTGAGTGTATGCGCCGTAACATGCAAGTATGTGCTGAATGATGTAGTCAGATGCACCCAAGTCTTCGCGGAATAAACGCAAGGAGGGTAAGCAAGCCCCAAAGCCTGATCTACTCGTCTCATGGGTAACCATGATATGGTCGTGAGTCTGGACATCTCATCCTGATCTCACCATCGTGACACGATCCGCATGGGGGGGACCATTGCACGATCCTATCCGGATCGCACAATCGCCCGCTCTCCACCTTCCCATCATCGTCTACTGCTCTCACGAGTCTCAGGATGGAACGACGTGCGCGTCCAGTGGCTCAAATGAATTTCGGAGGATATATGCGCACCTGTGGCACTAGCATCACCATGGCTTCCCCGCTACGTACCCCACATGGTCTAGACGGCGCATACAGTCGCCTCTGTACTTTAATGTCCAGCGTTGCGTCGTAGATGCATCTGGTTGGTTGTTGATGATACGCCATCGTGCAGGCCTGACCAGGAAGGGCACATTCTGACTGACTGGATGGCGATGGGGATGGGCGATGATGGTGGTAGAAGGTGAAGAGGGGTTGGTCTTGTTCTCGAGTTGTACGCATAGGTACACATCAAATGCGCGGTGTAGATGAATGTGCCCGCGCCGCGGTATGTACAAGGTCAGCTGCGGAAAAGGCTTCCCTCTCGACGCGACCGCGTTGTTTGGTGTTGTGTACGCGTCTCGGCTGGGACGCGCCAGAGCGCCAGACTGGTTCGTGCAGATCCACCATGCAATCCGCCACTCTTTCCGTCCTCGCCTCTCCCGACCTTCTCGCAAATATATTCAGCCGTCTGCGTCTTTTCTCAGACTATTTCTCATGCTCTGATGTTGACGCGCCGTCTTTGGACGATATTGAAGAGGAACATCGCAACCTGAGGCGAACTCTCTACTCGGCTGCCTTGGTTTGTCGCGCTTTCTCTCCATACGCGCTCGACGAGTTGTGGAGATCCCTCGACGGGTTCACACCCCTACTATCTCTCCTAGAACCACTCGTATTCGATGAGCATGAGAAGCATTGGGTGAGTTCTATTTGGACGCTTGCTTGACAAGTTGAAAATTGTTGATTGTACTGTCTACAGCTATTCCATCGCGCTGTCGAAGCGGAAGAATGGCAACGATTTGAACTTTACAGTCGTCGCGTTTGCTTCCTAAAGTACGACGGGCCTATCGAGCGGGACGTACATTCTTCTGTCTGGGTGCACATTCGTGGGCATTACCGGAATGCCTCGATCTTGCCTCGGCTGCAACTACGATATACGTACGTCGGATGTCGGTCCGGCGTTTACACTCCTGAATCCGGCGCTCCGCCAACTGGCCATCTCCTGCGAACATTCTGCGGACTCAGCCGGCCTGTTGGACGCCGTAGCCGCTGTCTCTCCCGGCTTACGCGCCTTGTTCATCAACCACCCGTTCCTTCTGGGCCCGTCGGAAGTCTCTACTCTCACGCATCTCCCCATGCTCACTACGCTGTTACTCTGCCAGTGCCCGGAATGCGTGTTACTCCCGGAGTTCTGGACGGTCTATCCCGCATCAGACACCCTCAGGACCTTCGAATTCGCGATCAAGGACGTCGCACGTTCTTTCCAAATCGACAGCCTCCGGTATCTACAGGAGTTGAGAATCAGCGGAACCCTGAGCGATATTGACAACTTCATCCGTGGGATAGCAGCTACCGCACTGCAAATCCTTGACATCACAATCTGGCGCGACAATGACGACCACGACGATGACAGAGAAGGAAGGCTATATCGCCATCTCTCCTCCATCTGCAATAACTCATCTAGCCTCCGTTCTCTCACGCTCCACTTGGATGACTTCCAATCCAGGCCTGTGGTCCCGCTATGCGACCTGTCTGTCGTAGTTTCAGCCATGCGTCCACTCAACAATCTCGATACCTTCTACGTGTACGGTGGACAAACACCCATTCGCATGTCAGCGAGCAGCATACAGATGCTCGGGGAGCGATGCTCGAAGTTACGGTCCGTCGCGGTGTCCGTATCCATACTCTCCCCCCTTCAGCCCACGGTGACACCAACGGAACTGGCTGAGATCGCGCGGTATTGCCCGACTCTGGAGTCCCTGTCACTGCCGCGACTCGATGCCGCAGAGCTGCTGTCCCGGAATACCGAGATTCCGGTCACGTCCCATGGACTGCGCTCACTCGAATTTTCCGACGTCTGCGGTGTCCAAGATCCCTCTCTGGTAGCCCGTGCCTTAGCGCGGCTCTTTCCCCACTCGCAGGTCCGTCCGTCCGACTACGACAGGAGCGTTGCGCGAGGAGGCTGGTATGGTCTCTGGCAGGATGTGTGTGTTATGCTCTGAATGGGGTCTGACGCGAGAGGACTTTGACCAGAACGCCCGTCGAGTCTCCGTATATCGTTGCGCTACTCCTGCGGCGCCGGCTCAGCATATTTGACCTTTTATTCGCGCTCGCTGGCCCCATCACAGGCCGCTGGTAGATAATCGAGAAAGATGTAATCCTATTCCTGAACTCCGATAGCATGAAGGAACCGTGTCCCCAGCGTGCGTCCGGTGATGGTCGTCGTGAGTCTGAGCAACCAGCGCACATGGCGTCCAAATCAGGCACAAGCGCTGCATTGGTGGCGGAGACACGAGGCTACCAAACGCCGTCGGCTATTATATGTCGCCAAGCAGCTCCCGCTCTCACCTCGCGAACAGTCCGTGACTTATTTTGACACAGAAAACACGACTCTCCCAGTCGTAATCGCACTCCGTATGCAGTTGCGCTCCTGCCGAACAGCAGCCTTAGTGCACGGGACGCGTCGCGCGTTGTTGAGCGGTAAACAAAATAAGGTTTGAACAAATAACGCGCCAACAACGCGCTTACACGTGATCTAATGCCGCCGTATAAGTGCCCGTCCTGCTCCGTTCGGGTCCTCACCTACTCGCAGTCTGCCCGCATTGCCCGCCGTCCGCACTCACACTCGCACAAGCCTCTTCGCAGCCATGTTCTCGTTCTTCATCATGCCAGACCCCGATCCCGTCGAGTTCATCGACATCTTGGAGAATTTCATGTTGGAGACCGGGCTGGTCGAGCCTGCAGAGACCTACGGCGACAAATTCCTTCTTCGCGTCTACTCCTCTGTCCTCACTGCCATCATCGCATCCATCGCATTCAGCTGGTACATGTGGGCTGCCAAGCTCATATTCCTGGTCCTCGAGCATTTGTACATCACCTGTCTTTTCCTTGGTGATGTGGTCATCTGCATCTGGAACTACCTCTCATCCATCCACTGGCTCCCCCTCGTTGACGGTCTCTGCTCTCTCGAGCTGACGGACGTCTGCCACCTCTCCGCCTTGGCGAGCATCGGAATTCGTCAATTCACCGACAGCCCGATCGTCGTCTACGCGGTCCTGGTTCTCTACGCTCTGGTTCAGGTTGGGATACACGCCAAGTGTTGGGTTGAATACTGCAAGGCGTTTTGGGCTCAGGTGTGTCTGAAATAAAATCTCGGTTGGTGAGCATGTACTGACAGGCCATAGGCCACTATGACGGACGTCCACCTCATCGTCGCCATGACATGCATTGGAACCCTGACGTTCAGCCTGAACCCCATCGCCCTCGGCATTGTGTGTCTCTACGGAGTGTACCAAGTCTGCATACTCGTCAAGATTTCCGTTGGATGGTGTATGGCAGTATTGTCCCAGGTGCGTCTTTTCAGCATCCCGACTCTTGACCATATGCTGACCTGCACATTCATTCGACAGGTCGACGTGACAGATGTCTACCTCACCATCGCATTGGCATGCATTGGTACCCTCGCAGTCCGCGATAGCCCCATCGTCCTCAGCATTGTCCGCCTCCATGCCGTGTATCAGATTGAGATACTCATCGCGGTTTACGTCGGTTGCCTTATGGCGGCATGGTCGGATGAGGTACGTCTTCTCAGCATTTTCGTTCTATAGCATATACTGACCTGCGCATCCACTGTTCAGGTCTACAAGCTTGCCAAGGCTGTAGTCAAGGCGAACAGGACTGTCCTGGTTGTGGCGAGCAAGGTGACTAGAGTTGTGTGCATGATTGCCACATCTCTGGTCCAGTACCTGGTTGCGATCCTCACGTTCACGCTATCCACCGTCGCAACTTGCCTCATCACTGTATCCCGCCTCGCCATCGTCTGCGCGACCACGGTCTTCCTCCAGCTGCTTGCCACCGTCACCCTCTCCGCCGGCTACCTCTTCCTCAAGGTCTCCCTGGGCCTCATTTTACACCGAGGCGACATTCTCTCGCTTGCCATCGACGCCCTCTCGACCACCTCCGACTTTGGGAACCTCTGCATCGTGACTCTGGCGTTGAGTGCGTGGGAATTCAGGAAGTCGCTCCGCAGCAAGGTCCTTTCCCTCCGCTCTTACTACACTCGCCGGAGGATGGCACACAGTACGTCATACCGAAGTTCTCTCTTTTCTTGATCAAGTCTACTGACGCCTGCACCTGTAGCTATTGGATCCACTCCGCAACTGTATTCAGCGGCTCTGGACGCCTTCGGGATCTCAGCGTCCACAGTATGAGTACGAGTACTCAGCTCTGACTTGAAGACTCGCGTCGCCCGACAAGCGACATGGCCCGCCCGATGCCTCTCCCGGTTCCGGACTCGACGGCTCGAGAGCACTCGTTGCCCACGCCTCGACGTCCGGGATTGCACGCACGAAGACGTGTCGATGATGCGACCACCATGCTCGCACCGCCCTTCGTGAACGCACGCTGCCTTCGCACACATGGTATGTCTCTTTTTTCTTCGTTCTCGTCTTTGCTATACTCACTCACTATTTTTCTCAGGCATCGTGGCTGCTGGGTCATGCTGCGGCAGGACTATCGTCCTTGCCTTCGTTCAGATTCGAGCGACACTGTACTCGTACACATCCTACCCTTTACTATACGCCACACTATACACCGCACACTCACATACTACGCCTTGTACCCCACCCTAGCCTCTTCCTTCTGATTGGTTTATACTGTAGTTCCTGTCTCGGACTCCTGGACTCGCATACATATGGACTCGGACTCGGACTTGGCATGTAATTGACTCGGACTTGCATATGGCTCCGGATTCGGACTCGCATGGTTTACTCGGACTTCATATGGACTGGACTTGATTTGCATACGGACTCGGTTTCCCTTCCCTCTCTGGCATTCCTGCATCTATCTCTTGTAAAGCAGTAATTTTTCTCAGATTATCGAGCATCGTTTCTTCAACCACTCGTCTTCAATCCTTGAACGTGTTCCACCATTGGATATAAACAAAGGTGAAGCGCAGAACGACGTGCAACAGTCGAGACGCGTCGACGCGACTCGACGCGCTTGTGGCGGAGCTTTGGGCTTGCTTGGCCATTAGCCGGATATAGCAACTTTGACGACCCGCCCCATCTGGTGAGCCATTTGCCTGCGGAGTCTTTCGTTACCTCATCGCATACTCTCCATCCTCTCCTCTTGTAATCGCGTATGTTCTCAATTCACCACCACTACCTCAGCCGTGTCTTCCCTGGTAGGGGTACACTCGGCGTCGTTCCATCGAGGCAGAAGACGCGCTTGGATTCACGTTAGCAGACAGGAAGATTCACGACATGCACTTCAGGAGCCAAGTTCTTGCAACGGACTCAACTCCGTCGGTCGGGAGCTGGCAGGCGATCTTGACTTTCATCTTGTTCATTCTCTCAAGTTCGTTTCACGCATCTTCTCTCTGTACAGCAGATGTCCTGATGGCAGCGTGTCCTCCAGATCTTGCTGTGATAACACCTCTCCGGGTTCCGGTACCCATTGTCCTCCTCCAAGCTGCTCACCACGTCCTTGTCACCCTGAGGATCGTTCCTAAGCAACACTCACCTTTGAAGACGAGACACGTCCACTTGAACTTCATCACTGTCTCGCTTATATCGGTACTCATCCTCCTTGCGGCGGGCGTGTTCACGGGACGGACGCTACGAGATGGGATTGTGGGTACGAGCGGCATACAGCCGCTTAACATCATGGCGCTTTTCATCTCCCTGGTGAGTCTATCATACTGGTTGGACAAACATCCCCCTCCCCGGTTGCGAATTTCACTGGCCAGTTACGTGCCCGCCAACTGAGCCCGAGCCCCAGTGTCTCAGAGATTCTGTCCGACTCCTGTCTCTCGTGGCCCTTCTGTCCTGAAGTCAGTTGATCGTCAGTCAGTCCCATCGCGCGGGCATATTGAGTGGACACTGTGGGGTCCGGGCGTGCAGAGTACACCGGGACCAGTTAGAGTGTTGCTTCACTGCTACTTCGACCTTGATCATACCTAAGTGCTCTCCGTCTCCACTCCAAGCGCAGACGTGTAATCCAGCAAGATGTAGATGACTCTGAGGAATAGACCTCGTTTTCAATTTCATCGAGGCTCACGAGCCGTGTACGACGTAGACGGAACTTCAAGGACGAACTAGCATCCACTAGTGGTAGTTATCTCCGACGCTACTCATGATTGCGCGGACAAACGCTGGGTTTTGAGATATCTTTCTCGTCTCCACGTCACGTCATACAAATACCCATCGCGCATGAATATTTGCTGGACTACGGAACTCGTGTCACTGAACAATACTGACGACCTCGCTCAGGCGTACATCTCGATCTCCCTTGATGCAACCGGTCTCTTTAGATTCCTCGCCTTCTGGGTAGCGAGCAAAGGAGGCTCGTCAGGTCCGAGGCTCTTCAGCTATCTCTACATTTTCTTCCTCCTCTGTGGAGTTGTCGTCGGTAATGTCAGCCATCCACATCGCCCATATACACCGTTCCATGCTCACTTTCCCCTGACCAGGATCCTGTCATCCTGTCGGGAACTGCGTTCCTGGCGTACTTCACCAGGGTTGCTGGGTAAGCGGCGACGTGGGATGCGTTGTCGTGCGAAGAACGCTCACTATCTCGCATAGCATCACCCCACCTACCGCCTGGATATTCTCGCAGTTCGCCGCTGCTAACATGGGTCAGTTGTGCTTGTATGCGCGATTCCTTGTCGCTGACCCCGATGACGTTGCAGCCTCGGTGGTGCTCGTCTCTTCCAATCCAACAAACCTTGTCCTCTCAGGCGCGTTCTCGGTGTCCTTCCTCTCATACGCCGCCCATGTCACCCTCCCCTTCCTTGCCGCCTCTGCCTGCGTCTTTCCCCTCTTGCTGTTCCTCTTTCGTTCGCCTTCCACACACGCCTTTCATCCGTCTCTCATCCCGAAGCGCATCGATATAGGACTAAGCCGAGATGAGGTCCGTGCTTCTCTCGTTGACAAGCGAGGGGCAGTGTTCGGGAGCGTACTATTGCTTGTGACGCTCGGCGTACTGGTAGGCGTGAGTACGATCGGCGTGCCAGTATGGGAGGTCACTGTGCCGCCTGCAGTGATCATGCTGCTCAGGGACCTACACTTTGACTGGACGACGCATCGCGCTGACAAACCGAGCTGCATCCCTTCTCGACAGGATGACGCGAGCTGGACACCTCCGGAAGCGCACACGGGAATCGACCAAGAGCAGTTTGCGCTACAAGAGCTTAGCTCGCGCACTCCGACTATTGCTGCTCCCGTGTCTGACTTGCCTTCGATAGCGTCCCTGCCTCTCTCGCTCAAGGCGCCGTCGCCTCCGCTCACCCTGCTTGCTTTGATCTCGCCCGTTTTGTCGCGCATCACGAAGACATTCCCGACGGTGACGCACATCGCTGAACGACTCCCGATCGCGCTCCTTCCGTTCGCCTTCCTCATGTTCATTCTGGTGCAGGGCCTCTCCACGCTGGGTTGGGTTGAGCTGTTCGCGCGGTGGTGGGCAGCTTGGGTCTCTCGGACCGGCGTGCTCGGTGCTGTTGGCGGGATGGGCCTTGTCTCTTGCCTCTTCTGCAACGTGAGTCCCGCTTGAGCTACCTGGCACCACACCACTAACCTTCCACTTCTGATACTGATACAGTTCTGCGGGACGAACATTGGCGCGACGATCCTTCTTGCGCGTGTCCTCCAGCTCTGGGCATCCTCCAGCTCAGGCGCTTCGGGGCTGGACGCGCACACGAGAGACGGGGCACTGTACGCGCTCGCGCTGGGGTCGAACTTCGGCGCGTTCACGCTGACGTTCTCGGCGTCGCTCGCGGGGCTGCTGTGGCGCCAGATTCTGCGCCAGAAGGGCATCCATGTGCGCGGGCAGCAGTTTGCGCTGGTGAATGCGCCGATCTCGTTTGTCGCGATGCTCGTAGGGTGTGCGGTGCTTGTGGGCGAGGTGTACGTCGAGCATCGGGGCGGGTAGTGGTGGACCGTGCTTCTGTCGTGAGCATTTTTCATTATTAGTAGATTGACACATTTTGAAGCTGTAATCTTGTTCGTTCTACCGTGCTGTTGGAGTACTTACGCGCAATCTTAAAGGAATTACAGAGCGACGAGCGATGATGGGAACATACAGATGCAAGATGGGCACAGGTAAATTGACGCGACCTGACGCGACGTGCCGCGAGTGCCCGCGCATTGACGCGCATTGACGCGGCGCCTGACGCGCATTGACGCGCTGGGTGACGCGAACTGACGCGTCGCGTCACGTCGCGGCAGGTCGCGTCAAATTCTGTTTGCAAGATCAAGGGGAACTGGGTGGGCGTCTATCCTCACTTTGCCTTCCGTCCACGTTATCATGCAACCCGCCACCCGTTTCGCTCTCGACTGCCCTGATGTCTTGGAGGAGATATTTGGTTGGCTCCGCGTTTGCGACTTTATGGTGCACTATGAACGCCATACGCTCAGGAAAGCACTGTACTCTGCCGCATTGGTGTGTCGGGCGTTCTCGCAGCACGCGCTCGACAGTCTGTGGCACACGCTCGACAAGGTGCATCCCTTGCTGGCGCTGTTACCGCCATTCCAATACAAACATAGCTGCGTGAGTACACAGCTCTCGTACTATGTGTTTTCAGCCGCTCATCAATCATGACCTACACAGATGTTCTCCCGGGAAGTGACGCCCGAGGAATGGCAGCGGTTTGAGCTCTACGCTCGCCGCGTGCAGACACTGCAATACGGCTCCGGCTACGAGATTCGCATTCACCCTTCTGCGTGGACATACCTGCTCAGTCCCCGCCAAGTTTGCGGTGCACCTTTCCTGCCGAGGATGAAGAGCTTGGTGCTGAGAGGCCTGGCCAGGTCGGATTGTCGGCCCAGTGTTAGTCCTCCCGGGACCCGCCCTTCGTCATCTGTCGATATCGTTCGCGTGCGGGGTGCTGTATCCTAGCTTTGAATCCGCAATTCCGATATTCGCCATGGCGCTGGACGCGATAGCCGCACTCTCTCCGGACCTATACACCCTCCAGTTCGACCACTCGTTCTATCTGAACTTGTCCGCGGCCGTGGCTCTCGGGCGCCTACAGAGACTCTCGAAGCTGAGCTTTTGTCAGTGCGAATCCTGTGCCCTCCCAGATCTCCGTTCCTTCTGGACCGTCTCTCCTTTTTTTCCCTTCTCTGCGCACATTTGAGCTCGCAGTAAAGGAAATCCCGGCAGACTTTGTTGCTGCCCCCGGCGGTCTGCGATCCCTCCAGGAGTTGAAGGTTTGCGGGACATCAGGCGATGTCAACAACTTCATTCGCGGCATCAAACTTGGCCGGCTACACGCCGTCGAAGTTATCTCCTGGCGCTGCGCGGAATTTGAGGAAGGAGGGCCGCCGCCACACCTGTCGTACATCTGTCACAACCTTCCGTCGGCCAGCCTCCGGTCTCTCGAGCTCAATCTGGACATCAGTGCCTTGGCTTCCTCCCCATGCGCGTTGTCCGCCATCGTTGAGGCCATGCGTCCGCTCACTAACCTGACTGCCTTTGCACTACACGGAGGCTTGAAGTGGATACGCATATCGGATGAGAGCATACGGACGCTTGGAGAGGCGTGTCCTCGCCTTCGTTCGCTCAAGGTCACCCAGTATCGCAGTCCTTCCGACACGGGGTCAGTGTCGCTCGCCGTTCTCCGGGAGATCGCCCGTTTCTGTCCCGCACTGGAATCCCTGTCGATGCGGCGACTTCAAGCAGCGGAGTGTTTGCCGCAGGAGACTGGGTTCCCGCTCGCGTCTCATGGACTGCGCTCTCTCCAGTTCCAGGATGTCGTTGGTGCATCAAAACCATCATAAGCGTGCTATAACGACTCTTCGTGCCTTCCTCCTAGCCTCGACTCAGCGATGCCTCTGAACGAGGATGTCGTCTTGGCTCGTGGACAAACCCTCTACATCTCACTCGGCGGGGACAGGCTGTCGTTCTAGGCGTCCGTGCTTACAACAACGGAGTCTCCATCCAACTCGTGCCACCACTTTGACGTTCTCAGCTTCCCGTCTGCAGGTATCCCTAGTCGATCGTCAAGTTCTTCTATCAAGCATTCTGTCTACCCTGTCTCCCTTGAAGCCTTTTCGGTCGCCTCTTGACTTCGACGCTCCGGAATGAATTCGTACCACGCGGTTTAGGTGCCGCCCTCTGGAAGACTTATCATCCAACGCACTGAGTGCCCCGGGGGTTCCTCTGACATTCTGAACGTTCGGAATCGCTGTAGGGAACGGACTGCGACGCTATCGATCATGTATGGAGAGCTTTGTACTTCGTTCATTGTTACTTCTTCATTACGGTGTAGCTAGTCGTCCAAGAAAATCTCCGCGAACTACTGCCACTCAGCCGACGTACGCGCGGAGGTGGTCGGACGATCTCCGTGACCTCCACGACGAACTACATACGCTCGCATGTAATCGTCGACAGACTATCGCAAGGTTAGGCTGAGCTGTCGCTAAGATGGAGAAAATCCGATGGCGACCGTGACTGGATACGAACACAGACATGGATTCGAAACCGTGGAAGAAGAAGAACCACGGCCCGCAGCGGCGTGTTACAATACATATACCGAGGGTATGTAAGCGTCAGGCTCGCGCCTGGTGGATCCTGGGGAGGTCTACAAAGCTAGAAGAGATATAGGACGTGTCAGAAGTTGTAGAATTGCGGTGAGACAGCTCAGCTGGGAGGGATGTCTGAGGGGACGAGTCCGAGATGGCAGTAGACCCCGGTCTGGATACGATTCAGAAACTCGAGGCTGTCCGTCTGCGCTCCCCACCACACCTTGAGTTCCTGGAAGGTCCGCGGCGGCTGAGCGTTCAATTGGGCTGATGCTTGTAGTGCGTCGCCCAGGTCCGTCGCAAACTGGCTGAGTCGACGATCGAATGCGAGAAGTGGAGTCCGAGACACATGTGCTGGATGTACGCCGTGTCGTGAGCATCTGCCTTGTCCTGAGTACGATTGAAAGCGGACTTACTGGTTCGTCGTGTAGCAACTGTGTAGTTGGGTTCGACAGATGGGATGCAGGGGTCGCAGGGAGAGTGTGCACTAGTCGCATGGGGACTTCAACGTCGGGTTCAGGTTTGCATTTGACAACCAGACCAGATTGTGTTGGAGGAACGGGCGCGGTTGTAGGAGTGACTATATGCGCGGTCGGCTCGCTACTGAGAAATAAACACGCACCTGGCTGGGAGAGGGTGTTTGTGCAAGGACCTAAGGGCGTGCGCACCGCCGCAGTCCGACTCTGGGCGGGCTTCAACTTCCTCCCAGACTCGCCCTCCTTCCGCCGGCCCGTCTGCGTCGTCTCCAACTCTGCCTTCTCTACTCCGCTATTCTCGTACTTCTTCTTGGGCTTGGTCCAATCCAATTTGCGGCGTTTCGTTCGAAAGTAACGTCGCACCTTCTTGACCGTCGCCCAAGTGCAACCCAACTCATGTGCCCGAGCAACGAGTTTATGCGCCTCGACGAGATTGAGATACCAGTGTTCCTTTCCTTGTTCGAAGTACTCTGAAGCGGGATGAGAGACACGAATATGTCAGTCTACGTGTCCGAGTTGTACCGCAGGGTCGAGTTTTCTGCTCACCTGTCAGCATAGCGTAAACAGCAGGGGTGAGAGGCTTGAGGTCGTCCATTGCACTCGAGGGATTGGACGGGGAGAGCTGTTGACAAGACATCTTCCAACCCTTCTGAAGTTTCGTGTCTCTTGACATGGTAGAGAGCATCAGGGAGTGTATGAGAGGAATGGAAGGGATGACGCCGCCTCGCCGCTGGCCCGCAGAGTGCACAAAAAGACGGGAACAGATGGTGTGTAGAGATGTATGTAGTGCTGGTTAAACAGACGCCGCTTCGTGGAAGTGCGGACGTTCAGAAAATACCCAAAAATGTGGCAAAAGATACAGGGCGTTGGTATCCGAACCCCGGATGGCAAGCGTCAGCGGTGCTCGAGGAGCGACGCTGTAGACCATTACGCTAATCCACCCTTGATATAATCAAAAGTAATCGAAATATATCACCTACTTCCATGGATGTGATTCAACGATTTCGACGCCATCGGCATGCTAGGGGTCTCTAATATGTCTTCAAATTGGATATATAGACGTTACCTTGGAAGAATGATGAAGAACTTGTACGTTCTGTGCGGATCTGGTTGATAGAGTCCGGTAGCCTCGTGTTGCCGCCACCACGCTGACAAGCGCCCACGCTCAGTCTGCAAGCGTCGGCTATCATTTTCCGTGTCTCTCTCTATGCGCTGCTCAACTCTGCCTTCATGTGCTCAGCATGAATGTGAACTCTCCGTTAGCCTAACCCCTGGCAGCCGCAGAGCATTGTTAACCGACACCACAAGCAAGCATGGCTGTCCCTGCATGTGTCTTACAAGCCAGAACACGATTATCGCCCGGTAGCTGCCACGTTTTCAAGCTAGTGCACACGCACATAGAGCGGCTGACGAGGGAGAATCGTATGGAAATTGTGCTGAATGCGATGAAGTGAGTACATGCACCTCAAGCTCCATCAGTACCTTGGCTGTCGAGTGTCTCCTCAGAGCACTCAGCTTTCTCCACCCTCTCCCCCCGGCCATCGCTTGCAACGCTCTTCTCTCTCTGGTCTCCATCGTCGCCGCTATCCATAGCGCGAAAGGTATGCTTGTTTACCACATAGATTGGCTTACATCGAGACAATGGTGACATGAGTGTTTGACAACTGCGCTCACCCGGCGCGTCGCGTGCCCCGACGCGCAAGAACACCGCGACCAAGGCCGCGTGCTACGCTCTCTTCCCCATACGCAACAACATCGTCCAGAACCTCTTCCACAACGCCGTCGCGTTTTCGCCCGCGGGGAAGGCGCAGGGCAAGTTCGCGGGCGGAGGAGCCGATGGCTAGATCATCCTCTTCTCCGAGACGGAGACGAACACGAACCTCATTACAGACGAGATAGTCGCACTACCGAAACGACAGCCGACTTGTATGTGGTTCTAAATCCTCTCGCGTTGACGTGCACACTGTTGACATCGGCTGCAGCATCCAGTTTGCAGGTGCCGTCGGGCTCGCTCAATGCCCCCGTGCACCCTAGCTCTAGTTCATGCTCGGCCGCAAGGATGCGACTCGAGCTGTCCCCGACGGTCTCGTTCCTGAACCCTTCCGTATGTCGAAATAACTCGAACATTAACGAATATTGCACTTACATCGTTTCCAGACACCGTCAACAACATCATCGTCGACATGCTCGACTTCGGCTGCCAAGATATCGAAGTTGTCTGGTCGCTGTCCGCACACACGGTTGCTGCCGCCTCCCGCGGCCGACCGGGTGGACGACCCCATCCCGCACTCGCCCTTCGACTCGAACCCGGAAACCTTTGACACGCAGTTTATCCTGCGGGTAGACATTCCCCAGCCAGGGCGGCGTTCATGACGAGGTGACGTCTCCCCTGCGCAACGTGAATCGAGATGTGTCTGCAGTCGGACCACCTGCTCGCGCGCGACTTACACTTCACAGGCCCGTGTCTGATGCCTGTCGACCCAAATGTAGTCATCGTTCTTGGGTGCGGAGGATGGACCACCGCGGTAGTTCTCGCAATTGATAACGTGCTTTTTGAGTGAAAATTTCAACACGCACGAGGTTGTGGCTGGCTGGTCTCGGCCATAGATGCTCGAAAACGTTGAACAGTCGTCGATCATAAGGAGAATGAAATCTATTGGATGCATGAGTCATGGTTCAATATGTCGGGGCTAGGACGAGATGAGGTATGCAGATTATATAGTACAGATGATGGTCAGAATCAAGTGATGCCGATACAATGAAGAGAAAGATCAAGAAAGATTAGTCATGTCGCCAAGAGGTGCGCGCCGTAGGCCTCTACGCCGCGTCGACGTGTCGTCCTTGCAGACGGATGGAGGAAGTACCTCAATTTCTCCCTCGACCTCCTCAACCTCCTCAACCTCCTCAATGTGCGCCGTGTCGAATGCGATGTCGAACACAAGGCATGGTCGATACAGTCCCTCGTAGAACACGCGCTCCTCGAGGCACCCTGTGAACTCGTACAGGGCACCATCCTCATATACGCATCTCCGCCCGTGCACGAAGATGTACAGCGGATAGTCCGGGTACTCTGTTGAAGCGTCAGAGATAATGCTCCATTAGAGAGCGCGAGGGCACTTGCCTGGAATCGGCTCTAGAAAGGGTGTCCCGGTCAAGTCGTCGTACACCTGGTAGTAGGGCAGCGCCTCCATGCAGCGACCGAGGTCGTCCAGGGCACTGAAGCACCAGACAATTTCAGGCTCCTCGAGAGAGTCGTCATCGTAGTCGTCGTTCATGCTATCGCCGAAGCTATCGAGTGCCTCCTCGAAGGAATCACCTGGATGTATGTGTGAATTAGCAAGTAGTACCGCACGCATACACAGACCTACAGTGCTTACCGTCGTAGTCAGTCGCACCACGTCCAGTTGAAGTAACGCCAGCGGGTACTGAGGGGGAGGTGCAAGCGGAGGTCGCAGCCTTGACGGCCATGCTGCTGCAAATAGCAAGATGGCGTTGGGCTCGAGCAGCACCGCTTGTCGATGCGACCTGGGTCAAAGCGTCTTGAGACGCTGCACGTGTTACTGTTTAGTATTCCTGCAGAAATCATACAGCGAGATGACGCTCACCATCTGAGCCTGCAGGCCACAGGGTGTGTATGTGGTTGGTGATGGCGACGAAGACGACAGAGGTAGAGGAGGACACCCATGAGAAAATGTGGGTCAAGCTACGGTGGTGTTGCATGAGCGACTGAACGGTCGCTGTGACGGACTTCGAGTGGTACTGGAAGCTCTGGAGGATGTGGGCACCAGAGGTGAAGACGGCGACGTGAATGAGGTGGAGGGTGGTGTTGAAGAGGTGCCTGCAGGTGTTGTAGTGGTGGACCAATACCGCGCAGACCTAAGAGGATGTTGGCTACACTGAAGATAGCATCATGTACGACGGACTTACAATCGAGGATGTCAGCTGATACGCCTCAATGAGAAGCCCTCGCATCGCCAAAGATGAAGCGACGATGCTCTGACCGAGAGTGTCGCAAAGAGCTGACGAAGTGTGCTTGACGTGCTGAGCGGCGAGCTTAAGGAGTCCAGACGAAGAGAGAAGCACGAGACCGACGGCCTGAGACGTCCACGTCGATGTCACTGCCATAACCGTTGCCACAAGGATGCGAGACCATATGCATCGCGCCGCCTGGTGTATCGCCTTGGCCATCAAGGAGGAGACCGCCAGTAAAAGGTAGACGAGCGGCGCCATGAACTCCCAGGACACTTGGACGATGCAGCTCGCGAGGATGTAAACGACGTTGACAGTGTCCACGATGGAATGGATGATGATGTAGACGACGAAGATGGCCTGAGTGATGAGGTTGAATGCAGTTGAGACGCACTTGACGGCGGTATCGGCCAATTGAGACAGGCGAGATGCCCCAGAGGTCGACGACGCATGACCGTGTTGGTGAACCGCTGAGACGAAGACAAGCCCGCCAAGACCAAAGACAAGGAAGACAAGTACCGTAAGAGATAGGATACCGTAGAACGCCTGGATGTATGCAGCGATGTCGAGGCTGACGCTGTCTCCAATTCCGAACATGGTTGGATACCAGCGTGCTTGAAGTACCCCGTCGAGGGGTAAGACGGCGGGAGTGAGCATATCTTGAAGGGAGTTCAGAGTTGAACAGATGGATGTCGGGTATGCGGGGATGAGCGATTGTCGACTGTCGGGGAGATGGTGGGGGTAGGAGTGAAGTTCGGGTGGGAAGGCGGAGGAGCGCTTATGAACCTCACGCCGCCGTGGTGGCTGAGAACACGGCAAGCCCCGGCTGCCGATGGCCAAAACAAAACAACACAATCACGCTCAGCCAATTCAAAGGACTGGGTGTAGAAGCCTTCCGGTGTCGAGTCGAAGGGCGTGCGCGGGATTATGATGTTCACTTGGTCGGCGGCAGCGAAGTGTGCGAAGAGAAAGATAGATGACCTCGAAGTGCTGGAAGCCGACGTCGTGGCCTGGGTGGCATCCTTGCAACCGAAGGTGAACTGAGCAGAGCCCGAAGGAACCTGGAGACTGTAGCTGTAGCGGACGTTATCAGTACTCGGTGATGGACCTGCACCTCCTAGTAGTAGGATCCAAAGCTGCCCGAAGTCCGACTAGGCATGCACAAGGAAGTCGAGAAGGGGTAAGGCGTAGAATAACAGTTGTACTTCGAGTAAAGTGAATCAAACTGCTTTGGAAGTAGCGCCAGGTCGGATACGATAGACAGTAATGAACACAGCCATGGAGGTCAAAGACGAGAGTACCAGAGCGTCGAAGCCGAGTGACGCGAGGTCGAAGGTGCTCTTAACATGTCGGATTCAAGCTCAGATATATGCAATTGTACTCTAGTGAATGACGTGGCCTCCTGTCTTGAAGTTTCGAAGGGCGGGCGAGGTGTAGACAGCTGGAAAGAGGGAACAGCCAAACAACGGAAAGAGCGCTAATCGCTCCGCAGACGCGAGGCGCGATCACGGGGAGGAGTGGAGGCTGCGTCGAATTGGGTAGTGAGTGTACGGCGCTATGCACTGTATAGAGTGTATAGTAGGTGTCCTGGGGGTGTAGCGGAGGTACGAAAATAAGTAAGAAATGGATAAATCGATTTGGAGGAAGGACGCGGCTCAGGCTGACACAGTGAGCGTATCGCCGCCGGGTTGCGACAGCGGCTTTGAGAGGCTCGTCGGGGACGAGGAGTGCTGGTCACGCTTGCGGCGACGCGCGAGCTTGGCCTGCATCTGGTACGACGGGCCGATGATATCTCGAGAACAAACTCCGCGGTGTGCGAATCGAGCAGGATGTCCATCCAGATGCTCATCCAATGTGCGCTATCGAGGGCTCGAGACAGAATCGAATCAGCCCCGGGACCGGCGATAAGGGATGTTGAAGGAAATGGTTCCTGGGTGCGCTGCAAATCCGATGGCGAGTCCGTGAGTGCTGAGCGCTGAGCTTCGTCTTCCAGCCATTTGTTGAAAGCGCGGAGATCTCCCGGAGAGAAGGGCAAGTTCCATTTGAAGCGAGAGGGTCCGAGGTCGAGTTGAAACAGAGGTATCGTGACCAGAGAAAGAGACGACGACGACGACGAATTTGACACGCTGCCTATCGAAGTAGCCCAAGCAGTTCTGGAACGAGTCGGAATCTTTTGTTGTCGCAAAGCTTCGTCCGCGGATTGGGCGGTATGACTGCCTCATTCTCTAGGGTACTCTCTCGTACTATGGAGAGTCGCGGCGCCGCGTACGCAGCCCTCTGGTTGCCGAAGTTGCTACCATTCGCATGCTGTCCGAGATTCATGCGATCGGGCGGCAGTAATCGGACTCGTCGCTCCTACAGACAGGTTAGATGAGCACTGACAACAGCGAAGGAGAACCGAGTCAAGGATCTCCAAATCCACAAGAGATTGGTTGAGATATACGCATGCGCAAGAGCCACTAAGAACACGACACGACAATGTATACCCCCAAGTGAGGCATACCGTCGACTCATATGGGGCACGCAGTTCGTCAGGGGAGCAGCCTGAGCACTAAGACGATCCGAGCATGGGCGAAGCGGATCCACTCCCGGAACTTGGCAGTAAGGTTCTTCATCATATACACATCAAGCAGAACGATTGAGAGTGAAAGCAGCGTGCGTGAGCTGCGCTGCGACATAGAGCTGCTCCAGAACAAACACGTAGCGTACGTTGTTCGAGAAGTCGCCCAGCCGCTTCAGGAGGTAGATGTAAAGATGTGCTCACCTATGACACGAAACCCGTCCTTGTCTCCCCATGTCCTGCGAGCTTAAACCAGCAGTCCCAGCCTAGTATCCGAGCGTTGCAGGCCATCGGGTCCCCATGTGAGTGGCGCTCACTCCTTCCACGTGCGTAGCAGCAGTGTTTGACTGAGCGAGGACTTTCAGTGGAGGAGGAACCTTCGCCAGCACACCACCCGAGTATTGAGTCATGAAAGAAAGAGTGCAGATCCCTGCAGGTACATCCGTCGTCGGAGTCGACGGTGAGGAGGAGAAGAGGATTGGTGACAAATCTGCGATCCGCTCTCGCGCCGAGGCCCTGGGACTGATAAGATAAGATCTCGGCACCCTCTACTGGAGACACACGACGGCCAGAAGGCGATCTGAATGTGCTAGATATAATATTCATTGGAACAGTGCAGAGTACAACCATCATACAAATCAAGGAAGCCTGCGGCCATCTGACGGGTGCACCCTATTGACTCCGGGTGTCAAGTACGAAGATATTGGGGGATATGGTAGCACTCGTCGGAACACGAAGCGGGCATCCGATAGCCTGACCTTGAGTATGAGTCTGAATAGTTCAATGGCATACTCCCAAAGTACTCACAAGGTAAAGATGCCCGTCGAGCAAGACGTACTCGGCCGTACTCGAAAGGTCACTAAGACCGCGTAGCAATAGTGATGGAACCGCGCTCCGTGCTTCATAACCTGCAGAGAGGGGACCGCATGAGGAGGTAGTCCATGCTAATGCACTGCAGATGTCAATATATGGCTTGGCAGGGACGCTGGGAATATCATGTTATGTAACCTCGTCGATCAGTACGTGGCAAGGAGGTACATACCGATCACGTTGCCAGATCTGCCATGCTGCAAATGAAGAGAAAGCTCGATCGGTAGAATGACTCCTTCCGAACGTGGGTCAAAATGGTCGAGCAGGCGGTAGTACAGTTGGCCGTAGTACACCCCGGGACTTGATGAAATGAAGGCATTGAGGGCCTCCAATGTCCAAGCCTTGATTGTCAATTTAACGCACCTTTTTCCATCGACCTTTCCGCTCACCATAATACGATCGAGATGCAAAGTCTATGTGAGCGTGTCAGCATCAATGTACTCGTGTCCATGTGGACAGCTGCGTACCTGATCGTCTAGCATGGACAAGAACATCGCGGGGGGCGAGATGAAATGATCGGAAAGGCATGATGAGTCGGGGACGTCGCTGAGATGAAGCGTCAGCATATAGTCGAACATCATCCCTGTTTATCTCACCAGGATCGCTCCCTTACACCGACGTACGCAAGCCAGATCCATCGTCTTCACGGCCCCGAATGCTTTGTGGTTACGACTGCAGACACCAAAGGATATACTTGGGTGCGAAGCACAGCGTGAGCTGCGCAGCAGAACATCCACATCAGTAAACAGACCACTATCGAACGAACCTTCTACGCACCTCTTCCCTGCTTCGACGGGATAAGTTTGGACGACATCGTCTGTCGGGACTGCGCACGACGATAGTAGCGCGTGTAGCGAGATATGGTCCTGGGGTCCGGGGCGTGCATATGCTGAAGGCTCGTTGACCCCGAGTGCCATGGCTCAGCATGGCTGATCAGCCTGTACCGCGGATATGGGTTCGGCGTGAGCATCCACGTCGACGAGGCTCAATAGCTAGGGAGAGGTCAAACTCACGAAATGCGCTACCTGAGACTGCCTCTGTCCGTTTTCCAGGTCATGGGACAGGGTGTTGAGTCTTGTTGTAATGGATTGGCGTGCCTGTCGCGACCAAACCCGTTAGCTCGGTATTAGCAGTCTCACGAAGACGTACGGATGAGAATCGTTGTTGTCGAGGCCACGTCGCACTAACATCGGGTATGCCACTTGTCTTACACGGACACATCTCCGCCGTATGCAGACTTCGCTCTCTATAGCGGCAGGGAGGAAGATACGGGATGCCGACGAGGGTCGAGGAACAACTTTAAGCGCTTCAGTTATTGAAGGTAAGCACTGCAATTACGTAATAATTACCGCGCCGATTGCCTCCACTGGCAACCCTTCGTTCTTTCCTCAATCTCGTCCAGCCTCGATTGCCCCAACAGATATTCCAGCACATGAGTATGATTGAATGGCCTATTGTGAGCGAGCCAGGCTATCTTGTCAAATTGTCATTATTGACCTTTGACCAGGCGCACCAACGTAGCGACGTGGCATCGAGAGAACACCCAAGCTCAAGTCTTATAAAAAAAAACCCACCCAACGCATGTGGACGCATGGACACGGAACGTATTACGAGAAGGCGATGGGGCGAAGGCGCGATGGACACCACGCTCGGCCGAGGATTGGATCCGACGAGGTAAAAGGTACCTTGCGGGCGCGCGTGTCTCGGTCCCGTATCGCGACAGCCTAGGTGAGTACCGGCCAACATGAGCTATCTGGTATCCAACGGGATTTCAGAGAATTGTAGCTAGCCGAGTGTTGGTTTTCTCACGTACCAATAGGACGGCGTCGCCAGCGGCAGACGCTCCGCTCTCTGCACGACACGGCCCGCAATGCGCTATGACGAAGAGGGTTCAAGATGCAGTCAATTCTGCAGCCCATTGGACGTACGATTCCAGTCGAGCAACACACCGACGCCGTGGTGGTGTCCACTGGCCATTGCGCTGGGCATGGAGTACGCACGGCGCCGAAAATAGCGGAGCCGCCGCGCGACGATTGGCTACTAACACGAAAAGGTCCGTATTCGCTGCCATGTTGTGGTTCATGCCTCTGAGATGAAACGCAGGCAGTGTGCGCTGGTGTGTGGGCTGAAAGGTATAAAGGGCCGTCGAATTCGCCTCGAGTGTCTCCTCAGAGCACTCCGCTTTCTGCACTCTCCTCCCTCGGTAATTCGGTCATGGCATTCAAAGCTCTGCTCTCAATCCTCGCTGTGGTCGCTACTCTCGAGGTTGCCAATGGCGAGTTCTCAACACGCCTCATTCCGACCGTCCTCCTTGTCTGACACCATCTGTTCGATAGCCGCGCTCACGCGTCGCGTTGCATGCCCCGACGGCAAGAACACCGCAACCAACGCTGCGTGCTGCGCCCTCTTCCCTATCCGGGACGACATCGTCGAGAACCTCTTCCACAACCAGTGCGCTGAGGAGGCCCACGAGTCCCTCCGTCTCACCTTCCACGACGCCGTCGCGTTCTCGCCCTCGGCACAGGCTCGTGGCGAGTTCGCTGGAGGAGGCGCTGACGGCTCCATCGTGCTCTTCTCCGAGACAGAGACGAACTTCCACGCGAACCTCGGTACGGACGAGATTGTCGCACTCCAGAAGCCCATCATCGCCCGCCACAACATCTCGACCGCAGACTTGTACGTGTCTTCCTTGTAGGTTTGTCGGCTGCACGTTTGACGTTCTCTGCAGCATCCAGTTCGCGGGTGCAGTTGGGCTGGCTCAGTGCCCCGGCGCGCCTCAGCTGGAGTTCATGCTTGGCCGCAAGGATGCCACGCAGGCCGCTCCTGACGGGCTCGTGCCTGAGCCGTTCGGTACGTCTCATTTTCTCCTGTAGGAATGTCAGAACACTGACATCTTCTCAACAGACACGGTCGACAGCATCCTCGCCCGTATGCTCGACGTCGGTTTCCAGGACTTCGAGGTCGTCTGGCTGCTGTCCGCGCACACCGTCGCTGCCGCCGACCGTGTGGACGACACCATCCCGCGCACGCCGTTCGACTCGACCCCAGAGATCTTTGACACCCAGTTCTTCATCGAGACCCAGCTCCGCGGTCAGACGTTCCCCGGCAAGGGCGGCATCCAGGGCGAGGTGACGTCTCCTCTTCGGGGTGAGGCGTCTGCAGTCCGACCACCTGCTCGCGCGTGACTCGCGTACCTCGTGCGAGTGGCAGTCGTTCACGAACGACCAGGAGAAGTTCGCGGAGACGTTCCCGGATGTGATGGGCCGGCTTGCGCTCCTCGGCGTCGACCAGAGCAACCTGATCGACTGCTCGGAGGTCATCCCGATCGCTCCGCCCCTCCCAGCCAGCTCTCGCCCACACTTCCCGGCCGGCAAGACGAATGCTGATGTCGAACAGGCTGTACGTGATGACTCTTCCTCACTTTCTTGCGATGCCGCTGACTCAGATCGTCTTCTCTAGTGCGCTGAGACTCCCTTCCCCACGTTCCCGACTGACCCCGGTCCGGCCACCTCGGTTGCTCCTGTGTAAGTCCCCGTGTCTCCGACGTCTCGCAGGTCTATGACGCTGACTGATATTCTCAGCCCCAACGTCTGAGAGAATGATTATAGATGTTCCGAGAGCTTTCGTCGCCGCCTCCTCTATTGGCCGAGTTGTATGGGTTCCGTTTCTATAGCAGTATTTTCGTATTCGTGGCTCGTGTGCGGAGCAGCGGGAAGGGTGTCTAACCTGGGAATCTGTATCCGTGTGTATTGAATATGTTGGGGAATGCATCACAGTGTTCTAGCGCAAGCATGTCTGCTCTCGTCGAGGGAACGGTGGGGACAGTGGCTGAATCGCGCTGAATCCGACGATTACTATTGGCGGAGCATTGCGCTCGTCCGGATCCTACCACATGAACACATACCTTGGGGCTTGAGCAGATTTCGTTCAATCGTACTTTGGTCACATCACAGAAGTGAAGTACATTCAACGGCAAGAGCAGAGGTGAAAAGATTCGAGTCGCATGTGGACGCGGCGGCTGAGCGTGCAAATCGTGCACAAGCGCTGCCTTGGTGGCGGCGACACGAGGCTACCAGACGCTGTCGGCTATCGAGTCCGGTTGATGCCTCGTCTCGCCCTCCCGGCCTGATGTGTTTCCGCGCAGAGCTCGAATTGTCCCCGACAAACATTCTTGCTCAATGAATCTAAAATACCTGTGAACCTCGAGACGCGTCCCGCTCCCGAATAGCAGCGGAGGACACGGTCCCGTGACGGACGCGCCGTTGCGCGCTCAACAAATTAAGGTTCAGAACGTGACCTCTCCCGTCGCGTATATAAGTTCGCTATCTTCGCGAGAGATCCTCCACATATTATCCGTCCGCACGCCCGCCAAGTACGTCGCACGGCCAGCTCCCTCGCCAGACTCGCCACCATGCAGTACTTCACCGTTCTCGCCTTCCTCGCCATCTCGTTCACCGGTACTCCGGTTGAGTCCATCCTCAGGGATCCCATGGTCCGGTTTGCCATCCTCGCCATTTTGTGCAACACCCTGGCATTCGTCCTCGGCTCCCTCCTCTTCAGCTACTACCTTCTGGCATCACTCGCTCCCCTCGCCTGCAATACGCTCACATCGGTCTTGGCCATGGTCTATTGGCGTTTGTGGAGATATGCGGAGAACACCACGAAGGAGCGTGACTCGAACGTGAGTGTATTTACTGCTCACGCTCTCGGAAAATACTGACTTTACTCTGCCTGTCAAGGCATCTGAGCAAGCTCCCGCTCATGAACGCGCTTCGACCGCCATAATCACCCGAACCCCGACACTCATCCAGCGCTACTATGGTACGTTTTCTGGTACTGATGAGAATTGTCCGGATACTAACTTTCAGTAGGCCCGAACCCGCTCAAGCGCGCTCCAGCCATTCCCAGCCTTATCCTCGGCCGTTACTCCGTTCAAGACGTTCTCTCTGCCTACGCCAACTCATACTACCCCATCCACTCGATCTCCAGCATCTTCATCGACATCTCTGTCGGTTCGCAAATCGTGTACAAGGCATCGGTTGGCGGCGCACTGCACTCGATCATCGCACGCAAGAACACGCATTATGTCGACACCACCCGTCAACTCATCTCGACCTCGACTCCGACCTCTTCGGTCGTCGATGCATCAGAGGACGGCGATTTGACCCTGGTGGATATCGACATGACGCTGTGCGAGAGCGTGGACTCCCCGTCGACTGGTGAGTACTTCGCTCTCTTTCAACATTTCTTGACGCTAAACAGTCTTCGTAGACCCCGTGCAAGACAAGACGCTCCTCGACATCGACACCACTGTCTCTCCTGCGGGCATCAAGCCTCAGTCCGCTTCCGTCATGCCCATCGCACCCAGGACATCCCCCGAGTCACGCAAGGCTGCATCTGCATTCGCTCTAGGCTCTCGGCTGCGGCTCCTCAACACTGCACTCGCGCCCATCCGGGCTGTGGCTTCTTCGGCTGCCAAGGTTGGTCTGCTATCCCACTCACCGTACTTACGTATTCTGACAATTTCTCCACAGACCAAGAAGGCAGATGATGCGGAGGTCGCTGCTGCCACGAAGATGACCCCTACTCTTGCTGCATCTTCGCTAGTCGAGGTATGTGGGACTGTCACTTTCTCCTTTACCACTCGCGCTGACATCGCTTTGCAGTTGACCAGGAAGGCCATCGCCAGGGCAGGGAGGTCACGCCAGGCGGCGTCTAGCCCTACCACTGCATGCACGCCTGAGACCCCAGCGTCCGGCTCAGCTTCGTCTTCTGAGGGAGCACCGTCAGAGACTACTGAGAAGCGCAAGAAGAGGCGGGGTGGGAAGCGGCTCCCAATGCCGATCCGGAGGCAGCGGAAGCGGGAGAGGGAGGCAGCAGCCTTGGCTGCCGCGTCCGTCTGAACATGACACCGTTCTACTTATACTCGGACATCCATACTGGTAACGTACTACTCTATTCTACTGCACTATAGCGCGAGAACGCACTCATATACTGTACTATCAACACTTGAGCATTGGACACGGACTTCCCGTACCCACATCATTATCCACTGTATCACTACCACATCACTACCACGCTTCCGGCTCCATACATCTGTACAATACGCATATAACTTATTCATCTCATTCTCTCTCCCCTTCTGTGAGCGTCGGTCGCACTCCTCAGGCTCTTGCTTCTAGGGCAGACTTCGCATACTGGACGACACATGGGCGATCGTCCTGGGCACCACCAAACTCCCATTCTCAGAACCTGAGGTCGACCTGAGCACGGCAAAAAAGCATTCTATGTCTTACTTCATTGATGGAGTGCGTTCTAATAAAGTCCCACATACACGATAAATCCGGGATACAACGCGAGATCAGGTATCAATGGTAGCGATGTGCGTACAAGAGCGGATACGAGTAAAGGCGATGCGTTTTACTCAGGCCTTTGACGGTTCCGAGCGTGCCATCGCCAAGTTGGCCCTCGCAGCGGCCTCCTCCCGAGCTTTGCGGCGCCGTCTCCGTTCCGCCGTCGGGGTGCGCTTCCCACGCGTCTTCTTTGCTGGTCGTTTCGCATCCCCGTCCGCCTCCACAGCGGTATCGGTGTCGGGCCCAGGGGCGGTTCGTTTGAGGATGTTGCCCTTGGGGACGTCTGCAGCCAGAGCTGATACGGCGGGAAGGCGAGCAATCTGTGACATGGCGGATTGTGCGGGAGGGCGCGAGACGAATACAATCCTTCGCGGGAGGTTAAAAGGTGTGCCAAAGGTCGTTTGCGGGAAGCAGGAAGGAAGGTTGGGAGGATGCATCGAGGGAACGTGGATGGACTTCCTGAGCGCGCTTGCGAAGGACAGCGTCCCGGGCCTGCCAGTGCTGTAGTTCGAGCCCGTTAAGCCTGACGCATAAGTTGTCGCCTGTCCGACTTCCACGAGCCGGATACGCCTAAAGAGGAGTATCTTCGGTACCGTTGCACGGTTGTTGGGTATTGCCTGCGCCTGCGCCGGTGCCTGAGCGGGCGTCGCATTGCGAGGCGTGTCGGCTTTGGGACGGGAGAGCAAGTGAGCGGGCGATGACTGAAGGTTACTAAGGTGGCGTTGCGCCGGTGTTCTTGGTCCTACGGGCGTGCAAACGACGTGTGGGGCAATAAATTGAGCTGAGAAGGGACCCTTAGGGTACAGAAGCAAATCCTAGCCCTGCATCAGTATACAGACTGAGACGATAGGATACGGAATGCGACGCACTTTGCGACTTGTTGAGCCTTTCTTCGATGACTCAGAACCCGCTAGTGGCATCCCTCCCCCAGTCGCCACGCTCATTACTCCTAAAGTACCCGTAGTCATAGTTCAAAGAAGGTTTCGCCACCAAAGTTATACCCGGTCCTCGGTAACGAAGAATGTCGATAAGAACCGAGAGAGGACCGGTGGCAGACCAGATTGAGGAGGTTGCACAGTGAAGTGGATAGTGTTGCAAATGCGGTTCCTGAGTGTGTACAGAGTGATAGACTGGGAAGATAGAGAGGAAGAGGTGATGTCGAGGTGCTAGTCGTGGTCGGTGAGAGAACGCTGGCGACTTGGACAGGTAACGCACAAGCGTTGTGGCGGTACCACGAGGCTACCAATTTCTCTCGGCTCTGTTGCTTCGCAGTTCGCAGACAAATCCTGGCACGTAATTTATTCTCGATTATCTATCCTCGTTCCACCACATATGCATCGTCGGTGTTGGGTAGCCTCGTGTTTGCGCCACGAGGCAGGCGCTTGTTGTCGCGCATCAACGGCGTGCTCAGCGTCCGTCGTCGACTTGCCTCCTTGCTCAGTTCCCTCCACCACCACCACCACCACTACCACCACCGTGACACAATGTCTGAACCCTCTCGCGCTTTTTCGAAGTCGGATGCTGCCGCTGTTCTTCTGCTCCTCACCAACCTTGGCCTTGTCGCTCTTGGCTGGAGTCGCGACAAAGATCGATCTCGCAAGCCCGAGTAGTTCGCTTGTACCATCCAAGGCTTGGGGTTGGATCACTGCAGAGGTGTTGAAGCGCGGGGTTGTGGCTCATACCGGTGAGTTTGTTGTGCATCTAGACGTTGCGCGATGTTCATGCTGCAGTTGAGTTAGTGAAGATCACGTCGCGGGACTGCGCGTCTTCGAGATGCAACTGGTCCCTCCGCCTCTAGATTCAAGCAAGACCTGACTTGGTCTCGAAGACGACATATCGCACTACTCCCTCCATCTGAAGACTGTATACCCGCTGGCCGCTACCCGCATTGAATTACCTCAGCTGGACTCTGAGGCTCCTAGGTGCTTGTTCCCCATCGCAGTTTTCCCGTCTTCCCTCACGGTCGCACCGCTCGTAAATCACCATATACTCGCTGGGTCTGTCGCCATGTGTCATCTCTCTCCCCTCCTGCTTCTTCCTTTTCGCTCGCCCATCTTACCGGTCCCACAGGATAGCCCCGGCTCGATCTCCGTCGCGTCAGTGTCTGGCTCTGCGCGTCCCAGCCCGAACTGCAGGTCCTGCGCGCGCGTAGCACCGTCCCGTCCCGACGCCGTAGCGCACCGATGAAGCTGGATTCGGAAGCAATAACGTGTAATCGCTGATTTCTCCCATGCTACTGGGCCGCACCGAACTTATGTACGTGTATTCCAACTATGGCAACGAGGTATCGCAAGCGAGGAATCAGGGGGAGCTTGAGAATGCATGTCCACTGTGTACACAGCTACAATCACCTGACAATCCCATACTACACGCTCTCTTACGCCTTCCTTCCTTCCTGTACTGACTACATGCATCTCCACTAGACCTATCAATGGACCAAGGGTCCTTAATGTCGCACCGCTACTACCAGACTTTGATCACAGATATTGGTCATAGTCCATGGAAGCGACTGCAGGACCTCCCTCTCGTACTGCACGCACAACACGTGGAACCATATTACGTCCGTATCCTGGGAAGGACAACTCAACATACCTTGGCTTGGCGTTCCTTCCACAACGCCCCGATACCACCCACTCGGCTAATCCTCTCCCACGAAGATGTCTCTCTGAGAACCCAACGGCGCCCCTACTATGGCATCCGCGGACGGTATCTCCTCGCCCGCCACGCGTGTACCCCACAGCAGTGGATGAAAAGGCTCCATTGTCTAGGCGCATTCAGCTATACTTGGAGTAGACAACCGTGTCGCTTTGCGAGGCCAGTCTTCTATTGTACCTGATGGTATGCGTTCCTGCTGACCTCCGTCTTGTCCTCTAGGGCATCCATCTAACTCGTATTCTTCACAGGTAGCCGCGGAACGATGATCATTTCGAGCCACGACCGTGTACCCGAACATGCGATATCGTTCAAAAGGATCCGACCTTGAGAGCCCATTGGTCGCGCAGGCGACGGCCACCTCCACGGAAGCTGCATGGACGTGTTCTGCTCGCCGTCACACTGGTCCAGCAAGAAGGCACGGCACCGAGGAAGACGAAATGTCTGGGTTGCCATTGGTCGATTTCTGACCGCAATTGCCTCTCATCTCTTACATCTGCGGTTGCAGTCGGGCAAGACAGGTACGCGACTGTCCTGTCTGCAGGACTCCGTCAGGGTATAAGAGCTTTTTCTAACCTGCTCCTGCTCTTCAGAGCTCTCAGCTTTCTCCACTGGTACCAAGACATGGCTTTCAAGGCTCTGCTCTCGATCCTCGCTGTCGTCGCCACTCTCGAGGTTGCCAACGGTGAGTCCTCAACGCGCCTCGTTCCGACCCTCATTCATGTCTGATGCTGTCTGTTCCACAGCCGCGCTCACGCGCCGCGTCGCATGCCCCGATGGCAAGAACACCGCTACCAACGCCGCGTGCTGCGCTCTCTTCCCCATCCGGGACGACATCGTCAACAACCTCTTCCATAACCAGTGCGCTGAGGAGGCCCATGAGTCCCTCCGTCTCACCTTCCACGACGCGGTCGCGTTCTCGCCTTCGGCAGCGGCTCGTGGCGAGTTCGCCGGCGGAGGCGCAGACGGCTCCATCGTCCTCTTCTCCGATATCGAGACGAACTTCCACCCGAACCTCGGGACGGACGAGATCGTCGCGCTGCAGAAGCCTATGATCGCGAAGCACAACATCTCCGCTGCTGACTTGTACGTTTTTATTGTCACTCGCCAGCGCACACTGCTGACATCCGCTGCAGCATCCAGTTCGCGGGTGCGCTCGCTTTGACGCAGTGTCCCGGTGCCCCGCGTGTCGACTTCCTCCTCGGTCGCAAGGACGCTACCCGGGCTGCCCCCGACGGCCTCGTCCCAGAGCCCTTCGGTGAGTTGCTCATGGTACTCTGACCAGCATCGAGTACTCAACCTCATCTTCAGACACCATCGATGACATCCTCGCGCGCATGCTCGACGTCGGCTTCCAGGACTTCGAGGTCGTCTGGCTGCTCTCCGCGCACACCATCGGTGCGGCTGACCGGGTCGACCCGACCATCCCGCGCACGCCCTTCGACTCGACCCCCGGGATCTTCGACACCCAGTTCTTCATCGAGACCCAGCTCCGTGGGCTGAAGTTCGCCGGGCAGAACGGCATCCACGGCGAGGTCAACTCTCCGCTCCCTGGCGAGATGCGTCTGCAGTCCGACCACTTACTCGCCCGTGACTCGCGCACGGCATGCGAGTGGCAGTCGTTCACGAACGACCAGGAGAAGTTCGAGGAGACGTTCCCCGACGTGTTTAACCGTCTTGCTGTCCTCGGTGTCGACACCAGCACCCTGATCGACTGCTCAGAGGTCATTCCCCAGCCGCCGCCTCTGCCCGCCAACGTCCGCCCGCACTTCCCTGCCGGCAAGACTCACGCTGACATCGAGCAGGCTGTGAGTTTGGATGTGTCTTTCAGTGATGCACCCGCGCTGACCTGGTTGAATAGTGTGCTGACACCCCGTTCCCGTCGTTCCCCACCGACCCCGGCCCGGCCACCTCCATTGCTCCCGTGTAAGTCTCTTCGAGCTTATTCATTATCGCATCTGCTCACGTCCTGTTCTTCAGTCCCAACCTGTGAGCTCTTCAACGAGCTATTTCACACCGAGTTCGCCGCGCAACGCTCTCGTCGTCTGGGCTGTAGAAGAGTGCATCAAGGATATTTGGGTTTATGTTGTCCTAGTTGATCTTCGTGAATGTAGTATATGCGACATGATGTTGAGTCTGAGCTTCTTCAAGGCGCGCGCCGATGCCAGCTCGCTCGTCCCCGACCTCTCGGGCCGCTCATGCCCAAATAGAGTTCGGGCATCGTGGGCCTCAGGCACCTGACCCTAGTACACCATCTCATCTGCAACCACGACGTTCCTCTCTCCCTCGGTATCGTTCTGGGTAAGTTTTCATACCAGTTGACCTCGTACCGTGCTGTACCGAACCTTAGCTCACGTACATCGGTGTGCAGTTCGAAAATGACCGCAACGTTGCAGGCGTTATCCTGTGATGAGATTATCGAGGAAATCTTAGAGAAGCTGGCACCTGGGCGTCTGCCCAGGGATGTCGATGAGCAGTACTGCTTGCCTGAAGATCGTGCGCAACGTCGCCTCGCTCAGCGAACTTTGGCGAGGGCAGCCCGCGTGTGTCGCGCGTTTGAGGGCCCTGCGCTCAACGTTCTTTGGCGAGTAGTAGACGATATCCTGCACTTGCTCGGCGTTCTACCTGGATACAGTGGCGTATACCCGTATGTGCGTAATGTGCTTCGATCCCATATGGGTTCTAGTCCGTGCTCATTTCGATTGGTATAGACATTCACGCGAGATATCACGGAGCAAGAGTGGCACCGCTTCCGAAGATACCTCGTTCGTGTCCGCGAACTGGATGCGATCAAATACGGCTTTGTGGAACCGTTCACTTGGACCGTCTTGCGACGTTGGTGTCCTCAAGGGCTACTTCTACCGCTCCTGCAGAGGGTGAGGGGCTTCGCGTTTGACTACATTGGCTTGTCGCATACCCTGCTTCTTGCGCCCACGCTCGATGATATCTCTATTGAGCTGCACAAGCAGCCGAGCGATGCCATGGTGAAGATGGTTCTGCAGGAGATGATGCCTGTTCTCTCCCAGGTTCGCACCCTCGTCGTCTCCGGGGATGCCGAGCGAATTGAGCTCATTCCCACTTGGACGTTCGTGCAACTGCGGTCACTCGAGATCACGTGTTCGTTCACACCAACGTTGTCGTCGCTGAAGTCTCTCCTCGCCTTTCCTCACCTGCAGGAGCTCAGCCTCAACCTCTCGGAAATGGACCATCTAGCCGGCATCCCACTGAATCCAGGATTCGAAGCCCTTCAGGACCTCAGGCTCACAGGAAGCGGGCTCTCGGATGTTGTTGTCTTCTTAGAGATGACTAAACCTCCGAAACTGCGCTCCTTCCAAGTTCAATGCAACCGCTTCCTCGAAGATACGACACTCGACTCCGTACTATCTGAGCTGGACACTATCCATGCCGCATTACCTTCCTCTCTGCTACATTATCACGTCAGATTCAGTGTTGTTCGCGAAGACGTGGTCTTAATCACCGCGGGCGGGCCCACTGCCGCTCAGCTACTTGAGCCCCTCCGCTCACGCAGCGATATGCGGACAATTTCCTTCCACTTCATGGATATCATGATCGGGCTCACAGACCAAGACCTCGTCAGCGTACAAGAACTGTGGCCGAGTTTGACGGCGTTCGAGTTCGCATTCGGGGCCCCGCTCATCTCCAACATCTACTACAACTACAGCTATTCCGACGACAGCCAATCGCCCACCCTCGCGTCTGTCGTAGCCTTTGTCTCGGCGCATCCTCAGCTTGAACGCTTCGCAATACCGTCCATGAATCTCACTAGCCCGTTGCCAGCCCTGGACTCTCTCCCGTCCACGCCTAATCACCGCCTGCGACGGCTTCGCGTGCCCTTCTTCATACCCGGACCCTCGCTTATCGAGCTTGGCTTGTTGGTAGACAAGCTCTACCCGAATCTAGACTTGACGGATATCAAGAGTACTTGCAATACGGGTTTCCAAAGAGGACAGCACTTCGACCTATTGCTCTTCGGCCTCCAGGCCGGTCGCCGTGGAGCGCACTTGCTGGATGGTGCAAGGCTGGGCGATTTGGGTATGTTCTAATCGTGTTCACAAGTGAGTACCTTTGAAGTCCCCATGACGCGCAGAATGGTCGTTCTTACATACGCTATACGGATGCCAAGAACATCGTCGAATTCAGGGTCATGATGCTCCGGGTGGGCTTGCGTGCATGCGCCGACCGGCAGTTGTTCCACATGGCAGCACATGGTCACCTCTTCTATTCTTGTATATTGAGGCTGTGGTGACAAGTTCTGGGCTGCTAGTACGCTAGCGTTGCGTATTATCTTCAACTTTGACACACACTTCTTATCTGTTCACTTTCCTTTGGCCTAAGTTCCTTAAGAAAGGTTCTATGTCTGTCAGAACGCCTCAAGCGGTGAAGATATTTCCAGGTGCCGCAAATTCTTCGTATTTCCTGAGCCCTACTGCGCTTACATAGAGTCCGAGCGTGCGGGGCGCTGAAACAAAGTTACGTCGCACTGACCCTCATATATAGCGCGTCCAGTGACCCAAGGACACGATCGCGTCAATCGCCTCCTGCTCCTTCACGACAAATATTGGGAACCCCTGCAGACTCTCTGGTATGTCGCCTCAACCATTTGTAGTCGGCGCACTCAAATCATTGGACACCAGACTGAGTTGATGCGTACCTTTCACACAGTGTCGGCAACATTGAAGGCCTTGAACTGCCGCGAGATTTTTGAAGAAGTCTTCGACAAGTTGTCCCCAGGACCCCAACTAGACGATGAGGATTGCTTGCCGGAACTTCGTGTACAGTGTCATCTCGCCCAGGGTACAATCGCTCGAGCTGCGCGTGTATGTCGTTCCTTCGAAGACCCTGCACTGAACGTTCTGTGGCGAGTGGTGGATAGCATACCGGACTTGCTTCGCATCTTGCCATCATATAGCGTATACCCATACGTACGCTCTTTCCTCCGATTATTGTGTTACATGGCCACTAATCCAAGCTGCTGCAGACGTTCACGCGAGACATCACGGAGCCGGAGTGGGCGCGCTTCCGGAAGTATCTCATTCGAGTCCGTGATCTCAACGCGGAGGACCACGAATGCATAGAGGCCTTCACCTGGACCGTATTAAGACGTTGGTGCCCTCAAGGCCCATTTCTACCACTCCTCGAACGTCTTAGCGGTTTCGAGCTCGATGACATGGGAATATCCCACACTATGCTTCTTACGCCCATGCTTCACCACGTCTCAATGGCGCTCTGGTTGCATCCAAGCGAAGCCACCGTTAGGATGGTCATGGGAGAGATGATGCCCGTCCTCTCTCAGATTCGCTCTCTCGCCGTCTCCGGACATGCCGATCGCCTACATCTCATCCCCATTTGGAGTTTGGTGCAGTTGCGTTCCCTCAAAATCGCGTATTCCATTACGCCGACGGTAACATCCCTCAATTCCCTCGCTTCATTCCCCTTCTTGCGAGACCTTAGCCTGAATCTCACTGCCATGGAAGAGCTGGCCGCCATTCCGCTGAAGTCGGGGTTTCAAGCCCTTCGACACCTGGAGCTCTCCGCCATTGGGCTCACCCACGTGGTCATCTTCTTGGAAATAACCAAACCTCCTCGGCTTCACTCGTTCAAATTGAGCTGCAGAAAATTCCTCGCCGACACCGATATAGAGTCTGTTCTCTCGCAGTTGGATACCATTCATTCCTGGCTTCCTTCGTCTCTTCTTCAATTCTCTACGGAATTCCATGTCGCTCGCGAAGGCCTCAACTTCATGTCCTCAGGTGGCCCCACTGCAGCGCAGTTGCTCGCACCTCTTCGCTCTCGCACCGATATGCACACGATCTCCTTCACCTTCGAGGACATGTACGTGGGCCTTACGAAGGAAGACTTGAACAGCGTGCAAACCTTGTGGCCGAGCCTGACTACTTTTGAGTTCGCGTTCGGAGAAACGATCATCTACGATCTCGTTTTCACCTATGGCGGCCAATACAGCGGTTTTCCGAGTCTCGCCTCTGTCGCCGCATTCGTCTCCGCGCATCCTCAGCTCGAACGCCTGGCAATCCCATCAATCAGCCTGGCACTGGGCGGGATTGACCTGGACTCTCTCCCGTCGCTTCCAAATCCTCGCCTTCGACGCCTTCGGGTGCCGTTCTTCCTACCGTCTATCTACATCGTCAAGCTCGGTTTGTTGGTGGACAGGCTGTATCCCAACTTGGACCTCACCGACATCGGGAGTACGCTTGACACCGGCTACCAGAGAGGCCAGCAGTTCGATCTGTTGTTGTGCGGTCTTCAAGCTGGTCGGCGGGGAGCGTACATGCTCGATGGTGCGAGGATGAATGATTTGGGTATGCTTTGAACCGGTCCACGAGTAAGTTTCCCGTTCCCGTGTAACCTCAGCGTTTGCAAGGTACTCACGCATCATTCATCGCAGATACCAAGAATGAACTTCCGGGCCTCAGGAAGATTCTTCGGAGTCTGGCGTTTCCCGCCCCTCTCCGACTTGGAAACAATCCTTCTTGAACGTAAATTTGCCTATATACACTTCGCTTCTTCCTCTGTATTGCCAGATAGTCTTATTAACCCACTGATAGCTTGATCGAAGTTTTACACTCTACCTACGTCTCCTGTATCAATCTCTAGTCATTGCGTGGCCGTATACATCTGCGGCGGTATGATTCACTTCTCTATCATCACTCTTCTTGTATCTAAGTTCATTCACCGTCTCGCCATCCACCCACTTGCCGCTGTCTCCAATCCCTGTAACGGCTCCCTAGCTAGGCTCCGCTCGCTTTCACTTGATATTGACAGCCTGGATGACATCTCGAACAACCGTTCCGCGAGCAATTCTCGGAGCTGCGAGAGCTCGACATCCGCGGACGTGTCCACCCTGCTCGAGCCGCTCTATCCGAGGTACAACCCGTGGCGGCTGACAATCAAGATCTTGAATGTCTACGCGCACGTCCATGACGAAGACTTACGCCCCACAGAGTGCTACATGGCCGAACCGTTTCGGTGAGGCTCATGTACGATGGATGCGGTTGGTCGGGAAGCTGAAGACTAGCCCCGCGGGCCGCAGACGACCTCGGGATCGCCTCCGCTGCGCCTCGTATCGCCACTATCGTAGCATTTGCGAGAGCCCATCCGCAGCGGGCCGAGGATCTCGCATTTTCCTCTATCAAACACTCCGCTGTGTTTCCTACCCCGCTCCTGAGGGACGTCGCGTAGCTCCACAACCTTACATACGTTCTCGTCTGCTGAGCGAGCACTCCCCTGTTCGAAAAGTAAAATTGCACTCGGTCTTGATGGTCTCTTCCCGGACTTTGAGCTACCAAGGAACACCATAGTGCCGGAATCGAAAGGCAGAGCGAATAAGCTGGCCTTGCTCTCGCTCGGCATGTAAGCTGGAAGGCGTCGGGTACTGGCCGATACTGTGGGATAGTTATGGATCGGTACGTACGTGAGCCGCCTTTCCGCACAAAGAACGTGTAAGTCATAGTGAGTCGTGACCTAACTCGATAGCTGGGCGGGGCCTCCGAGTGCAATGATGTTTCCTGATCATTAGCACGCTGTTAGTTGTGTTCCGTCAGCTCGTCGGATAAACGCCATTGCATGTGCGCCGCCGGTCAGGTGCACGATGAGAACAAGGTTGTCGATGGCGGGTAACTCACTCATAGAAGAGTCACGGTAACACCATGCGAGTAGGAGGCGAGCAGCTCGTTGCTTCGCGCTTCATTTGAAGGTGTGAGGGTGAGAAGTCGTCCGCCTGAGAAGGCACATCTCCAGGCGCATTGGACCGTCCAGTTCAGTTAGAGATGCCGTGCTTGGGGTCTATGTCTATTTCAGGCTGCCTCTGAAGTTCCGGGACTAGGTGGGTGAAGAAGCTAGATCAATGGCGAATTGTCAACAACATGTGCCTGACATGCTACGGTCCCGGGAATGCAGGAATGGAGGAATGGATACGTACGAACTGTTCGACTTGGGTAGACCGTAGAATCGACGCGACCAGTTCCAGGCAGAGCGAGTCAAGCTGCTACGCACTACGCATCAGCAATGACCGGACGATCCGTAGATGGTCCCTACTCACTGGTACCTGTGTCTTCCCGCGGATGTCCCCCTCCCCCTCGTCTTGACTCTTGAGACCTACGCAATATGTACTGACCGATGGAAGAGAAGTCAACAATGCCGCGGGCCCTGGGCCCGGCATCAGTGACAACTGTGCGAGCTCTATCAGTGATTAGGATCGGGCGGAAGGCACGCTCACAGCGCATCCAGCCAGGCACCCGTCGACGGTCGACGGTCATCGGTCATCGAGAAGAAAGTTTCTGGGGTTCAAACGTTCACCGTTCACCGTTCACCGGTTCGCCGCTGAGCGCTGAACGCTCTACAGGCTGCGATGCTACCGCTGTCAACACTGCTTCTCCGCTTCTCCGAGAACGAGAACATACTGCATGTGCACATCGATGCCAGCGTGCCTGTTCCTGACGCGGACAGTGACCAGTGACAGGCTACAGCCTACAGCGCCTTTGAACAAGGCCCAAGGATGATGGGATTCATGGGCATGATCCTGATTCCTGATTCCTCGCTGTGTGTACCGCGAGGTCAGGCACGGCCGTAGACAAGACACGGACACGGACTTCACGGAGGCCTAGGGGAAGGAGAAGACTGAAGTATGTATGTACGCACCTGCAGTCGAGACTCGAGGAGCCTAGAGCCTGCCATCGCCGCGGGCGCGAGGAACGGCCGAAGAGAGAAGAGAGAAGAGAGGCAACTTCGCGCGGACCATGCATGATCTAGGAAATCGCACTCGCACTCGGAATGTATGTACTCGAGCACACACCTGGGCGTTCGGGAATCGGTACGGTGCGCGCACCTCCACAAGAGACTTCGCGCCCGAGTTGTGCAGTCTCGCAACGTACGAGATTGGCTTCCACTTCATATGGGACAAGACGCGAAGGAATACGCTGCACGAAACCGTGCGGACGCGTGGTGTGTGTAGGAATGCCAGAAACGTTCAATACCTGAAGTACACGTTTTCGGACCCGGAACCTCCTCTGCCTTCGCGCACGCGGGGGCGAGACACCGTAGAGTCCGAGTACACGCGTCGCCGCGGGGAGTCCTGAGTCCTGCTAAGTAGTCGTGGTCGCACAGGATGCGATCTGCGATTCGTCGACTTGGTGTCCGCATCCGTAATATGTATCTTGTCCATCGCCGACTTGGGAGCCTGGCCTAGCCTGCTTTCGAAACGTTGTCCATGCGCCCAAAGACCGGACGGGCTTGAAGAGCACAGTGGGATTCCAGGTGGAACGGGAAAAGGATCATGGGTCGCATCGCACTACCTCGACTCTGCATCCGATCCGCTCGCGCCCTCGACCTCGACCTCCATGCGCACTGTACAGCCAGACAACCAGACAGCCAGACAGCGACAGCCAGAGCCAGGCATCGCAGCGTGATCATCATCAGCCCTTTTCAAGCAAGCGCAAGCAATGCAGAGAAGAAGCCCACGCACCCTTCTCCAGATCCTTCCTATCCAGCTCCTCCGTCCTGCTCGTATCAAACCTCCGCCCAAGCAGCACCTCTTTCCACCCCACCGTCTCCCTCGGCTGTATCTGCATATGCACGCTCTTCGCCCCCGCTCCCGTCCCCGTTCCCGTCCCCGTCCCCGTTGCGGCCGCCTCTGCTTCCGCGGCGGCGGCAGCAGCGCGCCATACGTCGTGGCTGCGCGCGAGGCGCCAGAGCCTGTCGAACTCGCGCGCGGGGACGTCTTCGCCTGCGGCGAGGCGCGTGCGGAGGTCCTCGAGGATGGAGATCTGCGCGGCGACGTGGGCGCGGTCGGCCTCGGCGGCTTTGCGCTGGTAGAGGTGGTGCATGGAGATGGAGGTGAGGGCGGTGGAGTAGATGAGGTGCGGGAGGTACTCGAGGACGCCCATGGCGAGAGTGTGGAGTGTGGAGTGTGGTTGTACCTGGGGGGATGCAGTTGGCTCTGGGCTGGAGGGCTGGAGGGCTGGAGGTGGTGGTGATGGTCAGTGTCAAGGCCTCCCTGCTTGAGCGACGAGGAGCTTGGCTTGGAACAGTCATTGTCAAAGTAACTAACCGTAGTAATTGGATAAGTCGGAGAGTAACAGTCATTTACGCTTACATTGGAAGCATAAAAGTCGTGGGAGTTTGACGTAAATTTAATACTAGGTTAGCGGAAACACTCTAAACTTGGCCGAATACTATGTAGCACTCACGTTGGCCACATCCCCCGGTTGCAGACCTTGCAGAGCGTGGAGAGAAAGTGTCCTCTCTGTCGATACCGCGATACCGCTGTATGTACTCGTATGACTCAGAAGCCGCCGCTGCTCTAGGTTCCAGCTCAGGTACGTCTCGGAATCGGACGTCCTTGCGATATTGCCAGAGCGCTCACGACTTTTGCCACGAGCAGCTTGCCAGTCGAGACCACGCCTTCAACGTCAACCTCAGGCAGATTCCGAGTCTCCAAAGAACGGGCGCGGAGGAGATACATACACGCTTCACGAATATTGATCCATCCCTCCGGATCCTCTTCGAGCAGCTCTCTCGGAGCACCAGTGCCGGCCAATCTGAATCTGAGTAGGGTCCGAGGTGAGCAGCCTTCTATTCACTATTCAAAATACAAATACACCATATGCTCTCACCGTGCTCGCATATTAGAGTACGCATACGCACATGGAGACAGGATATCGCTACTGTCGGCGACAGGCCCAGGCCACTGCCAGCATCAACAACCCGCTCCCGGGCCCCCAGGGGCCAGCATCACCCATTTGAGCTCTCCCAGTACTCTCCCGGGAGCCCTGTGCGAACAGTGACCATTCACCATTCATTCCCCTTGACCTATGAATATCGAATCCCGATTCCTGGACCTCATCGCCCTCGGTTGGATCTTACGGTGGACCAGCTCGCGCATATGCATATCGGCACGATTCACACCAATCTCTCAGGCTGCCTTGGTACGGTACCACTCCTCCCCAGGCGGGCACACATAGCTGGAATGAAGTTCTATGCACTGCTATGTACGAGTACGTGCTCATCCTCGGCAGCGCACTGGCCCGAAAACTGAGTACTGAGTACTGATTCGGAGCACTCGCTCGATGTACAACGTTGAACGTTGAACGATTAACCGTTGTTCACTGTTCAGTGTTCTCCGTGTGTGCGTCCCCAGGCCGAAGACTTACCATGCAGCCGGTCCTATGTCCTATTTCCTATGTGCAGACAGATGCCTCTCGCAACGCAACGCTCCAGAGTGTCCAGAGTCCAGAGTCAAGACATCCGAGTCCGAGTCGACGATGACACCGCCGAGACGCGCCAAACTTGAAAGAGGGGGCACCCCCAGGATCCTGAATCTCCTGTCCAGTGTCACCTCATCGGGCGCAGCCTGTCAATGAGCAAGCCGCTGCAACCAAAGCCAAAGCCAAAGCCAAAGCCAAAGGCGAGACTGTACTAGACCCCCTTGCCTACAAATGCCATTCGAATTCGTCGACCGGTTCACCAGCCTGTTCACACCTTTCAGTTCCCTTCCTCCACCTCGTCCTCGTCCCAGGCGCAGCGAACGCATGCACGCGAACTGCGTATGTACTGACTGCGAAGAACGTCGGCAATTACTCCATTGAGCCATGACTAATGAGGCCTGTCCCGGCGGCGAACGGCGCAACCCTCGGACCACACTTGCCCGAAAGAACCATTTTCGATCGGCACCATCCGCGCCACGCGAATGCGCCACCTCCTTCACGGCCGCGGTCACCTCCAGGCTCCCCAATTCCGAGTTCGAGTTCTGCAAGTTCCAACGCACGCGTGACGCTTCTGCCGGACGCCCACGCTTCCAGACAGAAAAGGCCCCAGAAAAGGCAGGACCGCGCAGAACTTGCAATCGAGAATTGGCTTTTGGCTTCTTCTGTTCGCGGGGTCGCGGAGTCGCGGAATCGGGACTCGGGGGCCGGGTGCGTTTTCCCGTTCTACGCATTCGAGAATGCGAGAAAAACAAGGACCCAACTTCCAAGGGGTCGAGAATATAATACGCACCCGAAGAAAATCTGTTCGAGCTTGCTTCAACTTGCGCCGCGCCTTCCGTCTTCTAGCTGCTGTTTATTCTTATTTCGCGCGTGTGCGTGTGTGCGTAGAAAATACGATCGCAAAAGTCAAAGCGACTCGCGAGAGGTGCACACCGCACACTGCACACCGCACAAGGCAGCGTACGTACGGTATCGTAAGTATCAAACTATACGCGGTAAGCGGCTTGCGGCTTGCGACTCGCGACTCGCGAGCCACGAGGCGGGGTGAGCGTTGAACGTTGATCAGCCTCCCCGACCGCCGTCACTGGTCAGATCGCGATCGTGATCGGCGGTGTAGTGCGGGTGGGGGAAGGGAAACGAGCGGGTGGGCGGGCGAGAGCTTGGCTGTCTCCTGTACTTACTTAGTACTTACCGTGACATCGAGGGCGTGTCCCGTGGGTGGCCAGCGCACGGAGAGTCGAGACGGAGCCCTCCTCGAACGGTCGAACGTCTCGTGCGCCGCCAAGACGCCGCGTCGCTCTATTCGGCGCCATGCGCGTCCTGGGGTCCTGTTCTGGATCTGTGCTGCGCCGCCCGCCAGGATTGGGATTCAGGAGGCGGGGGACCTGCTGCCAGTGACTGTGCTGGAACTGTTGCGCCAGCGACTGAGAGGCCCAGAGAAAGGGGACTGAGGGTCCAGCAGAGTGTCACTGTTCAGTGTTACAGGGCGCGGTTCGGTTGATGCCTCCCTTCGCCCGCTTCGAGAACATCAATCACTCCCGAGGGCCCCCAACCCCCCTTCCCTCCCCCGGGGCCCATACATATATTCCGCCCCTCGCCGCCCTTGTGCATGTCCTCTCACGCTGCCATCGCGCCCGCTCTGGCCGTTTGAGTCTCCCTCGTCCCTCGTCCCTCCCCGACCGCCGACCCACTGCCAGAACCGCCGACCCAGAACCCGCAGCAAGTTGCAACGTCGCTCGCCATTCGCCATGTCCGCCCCCGCACCCGCATCCGAGGTCGAGCTCGCCGAGACGGTGACGGTGACAGTGCCAGCGCAGGAAGACGCGGCGGTAGTGCCACCACAAGTTGAGGCACCAGCAGAACAGCAACAGCAACAGCGAGAAGAGCCAGAGCCAGCACCACCGAGCCCGGAAACGCGTCATGTGCATGAATCTGCGGTTCGTCTCGCCATGTTGCAGCTCCCCCCTTCGCCTGTTCATGAACGCGATGTATACTACACGACGTACAGGCAGCAGAAGAGCCTACGAACGACGCGCCGTCACTGTCAAAGTCGGTAGGGGCTGCTGCCCCAGACGCGTCTCCCGAGGTTCGTGCCACCACGTCCACGTCAGTGTTCTCTCGGTGTTGTGACTCAAGTGCACGCACTCCGTCTCGCGACCGCGACACTCAGGAAGCCGAGTCTGCCCCGTCCGCGTCAACAGCAGCGCAAGAGCAAGAGCAGACCGCCGCCGCGGTGACCGAAGCACCAGCACCAGCACACCCGCAAGAGCCCGCCCAGCTGGCAGAGCCGGAGCATGTCTCAGAAACGCGTCAGGAGGTCCGTCTCAACCGTCGCTGTCCCCTCACTCCTCACTTGTACTCTACTGACGGGTGTCGACACGCAGACGGAAGAGCCTGCACCTGCGCCCCCACAGTCACAGACACAGTGCGTGCTGGCGGAGCTGACCCCGGAGGAGGACGCGCGTCACGACTTGATCGAGCAGGTGCGTCTTGAGTCTTGACTCCCTCCCTCCCCCTCCCTCTCTATCCCTCTCTATCTATCTCTCCTCATATTCATGCTCATACTCATACGCCCTCTCTTCCCCTCTTCCTCTCGTCTTCTCCTTCTGACACGCCCCCCGCCCCCGCCCGCGCACACAGATCTTCCAAAAGGTAGAACAAGAGAGCGAGCGGCGGGCGCACGAAGAGGAGGCGCGCTCGCGGCCCAGCACGGCGAACCCGAGTCCGAACATGAACACGAACAGCAGTAGCGGGAGCGGGAGCAGCGCCCCGGCGTCGCAGACGACGGTGGCGGTTGCGGTTGCGAGGGACCCGGCAGCGCGAGAGCGGGACAGGCGGAGGGGGAGCATCTCGGTGTCGAGGTTCGGCCAGGTATGTGCTTTGATTGTCCTGTCTCTTACTGGTGCGTGCGAGGTACACGCGGACGTGAAGGACGCGTCACGCAAAGGGGGTGTCTATCTGGGCACAACGACCGGGTCCCCGGCGACGCGTCCCTTGCGGCCGCTGGGAACCCGGACGCGTCCTCGCTGCACGAGGCACGAGGCACGCTTTCTGGGCAGACGGGGAGACGTGCATGGCAGCCAGCGCGCACAACGTGTAAGGTGTCGACGGACTTTGCGCGGTCCTTTGTCCGCAGACGCTTCCTTGGCGAATTTGTCCTCGCCCGTGGCCATGCATGTCGCAGAAGCATCTCATCTCGTCCTGCAACGCGTCGCGGAAGAGAAGCCAGTGCCCATGCGCGCGGACGTCCCTTTGTTCCCAGCTGGGCATTGGCGCTTTCCCCCAGCGGCCACTGTTCGCTTCGGTGCGCTCCCCTCGGACGTGCTGCGCGATCCGCGGCGCCCAGCGTTCTGATCACCGAACACCCGCTCACCGCTCCTCCCACAGGCGACGGACCTCACGACGGGCACGTACGACAACCCGAGCAAGCTGCCCTCGCGCAAAAACTCGCTCATCATCAACGCAGGCAGCACCGGCGCGTTCTACCAGGCCCAAAAGTACGCCGGGAGCGCAGACTCGTTCGCCTCGGACATGGACGCGGACGCCGCGGGCGACTCCCCGCACCACCACTATGGGCATGGGCACGAGCACGAGCACGACGAGGAGCAGGTCACGCAGATGGAGACCATCGCCGGGCGCGTGTCCCTCGGCAAGGCCATGGGCCGCACGATCGCCCGCCGCCTCTCGCGCGCGCGCACGCGCTCGCGGGATATCCTCGCTGTCCCGACGAACGGCTTGGTTATTGGCGTGTCCGTCGAGGAGGCGACCGTCGAGGCGGAGCACCATGAGGGCGAGGGGGAGGGCGCGGACGGCGAGGTGCCGGGCACGCCGCATGGGACGGTGTTTGCGTTTGCGCAGGCCGAGGGAGGGCCGCGCCCCGGGACAAGGTCGAGGCGCTCGACTGTGAGCATACCGAACCCGCCCCAGGCGCAGGCGCAGGCGAATGGATCGGGGACGGGGGCGGGGTCGGGGTCGGGGACGGTGACGCCGGGGTCGGACAAGCGGCTGTCGGCCGCGAACTGGGTGGCGAAGGCCAAGGATCTGACGAGGATGTTTAAGCGGAGGAGTATGGCT